>NC_092109.1:6424820-6599873 GCF_045679555.1 Salvelinus alpinus
ATTATTTTATATGATTTTATTGTGAGAATAATATAATTGAATTTAGCTGAATAAAAGAGAAGAAAAAAAATCCCATTCCCGAGCGAGTGCGCATATGAAGCGGCTATGTTGAGCATAAAAGTGATCATTTGAAAGCGGTACTATACTCGAGATTTAGAGTTATTTGGCAGATTTAGTTGTGAATGATACAAACCTTAGAATGTCTTAGGAATCAAAACATATATGGGAGGCATGATGCGACTGTCAAACCACATTAGCAACTAATTAGCATTCAAAAATGAGTGTAAATACAGTCGAATATATTGATAAAAGTCACCTTGTCCTAGAGAGATTTACACGGTTATCACAATGTCACGCCCGGGTAAACCTACACTAAACACAGCCCTTATTCTAAGAGTTTCTAAAATCCCCTACAGGAAAAATATATGTTGGAAAAAGGATTAGAACCATTTCTTTGTTTGACCGCTAGGTTTTATGGGTATTATGACTCATACTTTGGTACTCTATAGGCTATTGACAATTTGAAAGTCAACATCAAAAAACTTGCGCTCTTTTCCTTGCCTCAGGCTGCACACCCTGTTCTCTCATCAGGTGATCATATTTTCACCCCTCAGACTATTCTCAATTTAATCTCGTCTTGACTAATACGTAAAATGTGTTTAGATTTAGAATGCCCCCTTATCAAATGGGTAGGAACAGGGCAGTGGGAAAAAAATACACGTCATCTGAATGCACTTGAATAGTGAATTGAGGCCGCCTTCCCACAGTTTAAATCATGCTGGCTAGGCTACTCCGGTTTTATAGTGGAGCAGCTGAGAAATACATATAGTAGCAGCTGGGATCCTCTTTTTAGTGGCAACCATCAAAACTCGGAATTGCATATCGAAATGTCTGGGTTTATATTAAGACTTATTTCACTTCACACATCAACCACTGCTTGAGGAGTATGCAGCTTCTCACTTCGCGACGGGTGATATTCTGCCCAAACTCTGTATGCTATGGCTCTCCAATCATGTTCATGCAGCTACCCTGAGCTTAATTTGGGAAGCCAAGCGAAATCTGTTCGGGAAAATTGATAGTAACATGCTTTCACAACAAAACATATTTAATCAATCTGTATCTGACAGTCCTTTAGGTGCCTTTAGGCAAACTCAGAGCAGGCTGTCATGTGCCTTTTACTGAAGAGTGGCTTCTATCTGACCACTCTACCATAAAGGCCTGATTGGTGTAGTGCTGCAGAGATGGTTGTCCTTCTGGAAGTTTCTCCCATCTCCACAGAGGAACTCTGGAGCTCTGTCAGAGTGACCATCGGGTTCTTTGTCACCTCCCTAACCAAGGCCGTTCTCCGCCTATTGCTCCGTTTGGCCAAGCTGCCAGCTCTAGGATGAGTCTTGGTGGTTCCAAACTTCTTCCATTTCAGAATGATGGAGGCCACTGTGTTCTTCGGGACCTTAAATGCTTCAGAAATTTTTGGTTACCCTTCCCCAGATCTGTGCCTCGATACAATCCTGTCTCAGAGCTCTACAGACGATTCCTTTGACCTCACATGGCTTGGTTTTTGCTCTGACATGCACTGTCAACTGTGGGATCTTATATAGACAGGTGTGTGCCTTTCCAAATCATGTCCAATCAATTGAATTTGCCACATTGACTTATGTAAATAAGGTATTTCTGTTTTAAATTATTTATACATTTGCAACAATGTCTAAAAACCTGTTTTCACTTTGTCATTATGGGGTATTATGTGTAGATTGAGGATTTTTTATTTTATGTAATACATTTTAGAATAAGGCTGTAATGTAACAAAATGTGGAAAAGGGGAAGGGATCTGAATACTTTCCAAATGCACTTTACTGTTTAATGACACAATCATTATTTTAATTCAGGTTATTTTTGGGGGGCTTGGGCTCATAATAAGGCCTTGTGCATTTGCATAAGCTCTAATATGCATATGGGTGTTCTACATGCAATGTCTTAAATGCTTTGAATTAATAGTCGCCTTAGAAAGCCCTGTCCATTTCATTGTGTTTGGCTTCATAACAACATCCACAACGACTATGTTGTGTGAGGTAAAGTGAGGTAAAAAAAAATATATAATATGTTGCCTAACGTTGAGTTTTAAAGGCACGCTACTGTTTTGATGTGATTTTCGATTGCATTTGCATTGACGTCAGAGAGGTTAGAGGGACAATAGAGCCCCGAGTACCAGCTCATTAGCGACCCGACAGTCGTTCGGGAGTTGGGTACTACCAATGCATGTCCAGGGTGCATAAAAAAAGATGACCAATTACCGACTCAACGGTCACATGGAATTTGACTGCGGTCATGACATATGACTGCCGGTGTGGCGGTAATAAGGTCACTGCCACAGCCCTAATCAGGGGTAAGTGAGGGCACTTTGTGGGGAGTTTGAAGGGAGAGGGACAAGGGGCTTTAGTGTTCATTACCTCTCTCCTCTGGACAGGTGGCTCTCACAATAGAACCTGCTGAGTGAACTACTTGTCCCAGATTAATAGTTTTGATAACAGAGAGAGGGAGAGAGAGAAAGGGGATAAAAAGAGAGGGACATAAAAAGTAGAGAGAAAAGTGGACAGAGCGAGATGGAGAGAGACGGGGGGGGGAGAAACAGGAGCCGTTGAGAGGGGGGAACCACCTGGCAGTCACCCAGTGAGATGTCAGCAGCCTCTAGATTAGTGGCGATACATTACCCCGGCCCATTAAAACATTACACACATTGATTGGTGCTGACGGGAGGACCGCATGACCAGACCAGAGAAAGGGAGGGGTGGGGGCCGAATGGGCAGACCTGGGTTCAAAAACAACTTTAAATAATTTTAAATACTTTATCTGGGCTTGATTTAACTTGCCTGCCACATTGGAACAAATACAATAATACAAACAAATACTGCAATCCCCGCCAAGCTGGCACTCAAGAGCAAACGCTCAAGGTTTTTGAAAGATTTCAAATAATGTTTTAACCCAGGGCTGCATGTGGCCATACGAGTTTGTGTTACCTGAGCTCGGATTTCTATGGGCTGAGGTCCGTTTGTTCCGTGTCTGTTCACTCCAGCCTTGTTACATTAGTTCAGGGAACCTTTCAGAGAACAACAAAACAGAAGACTAACCATGTTTGATGATGTGCTTGCACACAACATGTCTGAAGGGGTTTCATGGGTTAGGCCTACATCAATTGCAAAGAGCCCTGAAAGAAACACAGTTTATAACCATAAAACCAACGCTTGATTATCGCTTTGATGAAACTACAGATTTGAGTGGCTACTCTCCATGTGGAAACGATGGTCTCTGGTCTGTCCAATGTTTACAAAGACTGTCTCCATTCTTTCAAAGCTGTCATCACCCTTTGTCCTCAACACATAGCTATACAGTAGATCTCTCCTGGCCCATAGACTAGTCAGGGTACCATTTAACTGAAACCTGGCACCATCCCTACGGTGAAGCATGGTGGTGGCGGCAGGGACAGAAGGCTCCAATTGAGGTGGAATGTGGGGTTATGCCATACATCTTGTGAAAGAAAAGGGCAAAAAGCATACCCCTTGTTAGCTTAAAGGCCCAGTGCATTCAAAAACAGGATTTCCTTGTGTTTTATATATACAGTATACAGCATTTCCACACTATGAGGTTAAAATAATACTGTGAAATTGTGAAAATGATGATCATTCACTCTTAGCGTTTGCGCTGTTTAATATATAGTACAGTACACAGCCTTATCTTGACTCTCACTGAAGAGTTCATCTTCTATTCTAAACTGTAGAGGACAAAGGAAGTTAAGTCAAAAGGGGAGAGGCCCGGCGTCGCAAGCGAGCGAACACAAATGAGACGTGAACGTTCTCCCTACTAATAAACTCGAGGGATGACACACACACACACACACACACACACACACACACACACACACACACACACACACACACACACACACACACACACACACACACACACACACACACACACACACACACACACACACACACACACACACACACACACACACGCCTCCCCCTCCTTCCCCGCCTTACACGCCATCCCTGTTTGATCTTCAAAGCCCCCTCTCCTAGATCACTAAATAATTGCAGGCAGGAAGGCACACGCACACACACGCGCGAACACACACACGGCGAAGCAAGGTACAGGGGTAATTGAATGTACAGCAACTTGAGATATGGTGATGGACAGATTCCCATTAAGCAAATCCACTTCATTGCAGCACAGCTCTCCCGCCATACATCTCGGGGGCAAGTCTCGTTCCAACAGAACATAATCCACCTAGCTGACTGAGGAGTGGGACACACACAGTCAAACACACGCACGCACAGATACACACAACCACACACACATACACATACACAAACACACACACAAACACCACCACCAACGTTGTCTGAGGAGACCTATAGAATAGATGGACAGGGCAATTCAAAATATAATGTATAGGTAGGTATAAAGTCTATAGCTAGGTTTCAGCATCAGTTCTTTGTGGCATAATGCCCTTGAGTTCACCCTTGACTTTCCTCTTAGGTACAGTATTGCTGGTTCAGCATCTGGCCCACAATGCAAATGCAGTGTGTGTGGTGTGTGTACGAGAGAGAGATAGAGAGAGACAGTGAAAGAGAGAGAGGGGGAGAGATCGAAAGGACAGCGAGAGCAAAAGAAAGGGGGAGGAAGAGAGTGAGTAAGATAACAGATAACAAGGCTAGATTGTGCACTTTTGCTTCATGAGGTGAACAGAGCAGCGAGCTGGCCTGAACCCTTGACCTTGCCGCAGTCACTGGGCCTGTCATGCCAAATAATATCCCTAAGCCAAAAAGTGTCCCCCCCCCGCGTCACAATGGGATTCGATAAACGATTCTATTTGAGTAACTCTGCATAACGTCCATTGGTTCAAGGGGAGTGGGAAGTGCACAGGTGGGCAAAACAAACTGAAGCCCACGTAACATTTTCTAGCCACATCTGCTATGAGGGGCCAGTTATATTTCTCAACCCTTTTGATCTTTCTCCATCAAAAATGCTATATTTAGTTTTCAAAAATGGAATTAGATCAAGTGACAATTGGCCTAGTGAAAAGGTGAGACAGTAGAGCAAGGTAGAGCAAAAAATGTGCAGCGTCTCACACACTTATGTCAGTATGTACTCTCTTCTTCCAAACAAAGGAAATATCCAAAGCCATTGAACTACCAATTTCTCTCATACGGCTAGATTTGATTGACAGCTGACGAGCGTGTGATGTTTTATTTTGACGTGTCTTCAGTTACAGATCGAAACACATTCCAATCAGTGTGTCTCTATACACACGCAAACGCACCCATTGTCTGACTGTAGCATACAGTATCAGGTCCATTTAGTCAGTCACAGATAATGGCCTGGGATGCCTTAAGGAATTCCTGGGATATACAGTGCCTTGACTTTTTCCACATTTTGTTACGTTAGACTTATTCTAAAATGTATTAAATAAAATTAAAAAATGATCATCAATCTACACACAATACCCCATAATGACAAAGCAAAACATGATGGAGGCCATCGTTCCTCAATGGAAAAAGTTTGGAACCACCAAGGCTCGTCTTATCTTTCCGCATTGGCCAAACTGAGCAATCGGGGGAGAAGGGCCTTGGTGATGGAGATGGTCACTGACAGAGCTCTAGAGTTCCTCCAAAGATTTTTTGGAGATAGATAGACCACAGGCTGTTGTTTCCAATGGGAACAGATGAGTCATAGTGGGCAGAACAAGCAAGGAGGGGGGCAGAGCCAAGCACGAGCTAGCGAGATCCTATTGGCGCGTTCTAGCATAATCTGCATATTTCCAATAGGGAACACCTACAATGTGAAGTGCATTGCATGAGCAATGTGCATGTGCAATAACTCAATTTGCCTTCGCACTCCTTCTAAACAACGCAATTTTTTAAAACGTTTGCGAAGATTAAAGTTGTTCAAACTCTGTTCATAAAATATTCTAGTTTTTGGAAACAGAAAACTGTATTGAGATAGAATGTTTTGTCGATGAGAACATTTGCAGAATGTAGGCCAAAATCCATCTCGTTCAATCTTCGGTCTCATTGTTCTATCTGTGGTTCCTCTGTAGAGATGGGAGAAACTTCCAGAAGGACAACTATCTCTGCAGCACTACACCAATCAGGTCATTGTGGTAGATTGGCCAGACATAGGCCACTCCTCATTAAAAGACACATGACAACTCGCTTGGAGTTTGTCAACAGGCACGTTAAGACTCTGACCATGAGAAACAAGATTCTCTTGTCTGATGAAAGCAAGATTGAACTCTTTGGCCTGAATGCCAAGCGTCACGTCTGGAGGAAACCTGGCACCATCCCTACGTTGAAGCATGGTGGTGGCGGCAGCATCATGCTGTGGGGATGTTTTTCAGCGGCAGGGACTGGGAGACTAGTCAGGATCATAGCAAAGATGAGTGGAGCAAAGTACATAGAGATCCTTGATGAAAACCTGCTCCAGAGCACTCAGGACCTCGGACTGGGGTGAAGGTTCAACTTCCAATAGGAGAACGACCTAAGCACACAGCCAAGACAACGCAAGAGTGGCTTCGGGACAAGTCTCCGAATGTCCTTGAGAGGCCCAGCAAGAGCCCAGACTTGAACCCGATCGAACATCCCTGGGGAGACCTGAAAATAAATGTACAGCAACTCTCCCCATCCAACCTGACAGAGCTTGACAGGATCTGCAGAGAAGAATGTGAGAAACTCCCCGTGTAAAGGGTCTGAATACTTATGTAAATATTTCTGTTTATATTTTTAATAAATTGGCCAACCTGTATTTGCTTTGTCATTATGGGGTATTGTGTGTAGATTAAACAGTTTTTCCCCCCTCATCAATCAGTTTTAGAATAAGATTGTAGAATGCTTCCCGAAGGCACTAATTGGTGTAAATGGAAAAATGCAAATGCTGTGCGTGTGAGTATGTGTTTGTGTGTGCATACCTGCACGTGTGTGTGCATGCCTGTGTGTGTGTGTGTGTGTGTGCGATTGTGTGTGCCTGTCTGTATGTGTGTGTGTGTGCATACCTGCACGTGCGTGTGTGCATGCCTGTCTGTGTATGTGTGTGTGTGTGTGTATGTGCATAGCTGCGCGTGTGTACATGCCTGAGCATGCCTGAATGTGCGCGTACGTGAGTGTGTGTGCACCAGGCTGCCCTCCCTCTCCTCTGGGACCCATTAAAACTGACAGGGTTAAGCTCAGAGGCAAACACAACATGGCTTTAACAGAACAAAATGCACATATTGTTACACACTGTTAGACTGACAGCTATCAGATCCACCTCTCCTCAATCCTCTCCTTCGGGTTTTCTGCTCTGTTTCATCCCTCCAGCTTTCCATTCTCAGTCTTTCTTTACTTCCAGCTCTCCATCCCTCCATCTGAAAGCCACCCCTCTTCTAATTAAGGTGAAAAGGACCTGGAACCTGACACTGTGTTCTTTATGATGCTCACTCAAAACTCTGTCAATGAGGTCAATTACCAGCCACTGCCTTGTTTGAGTGGGCTACCAGCAGATGTTACAGCAAAGAGAGACAGAGAGGTGGGGGGAGTGTGAGCGTGTGTGTGTGCGTGCTTGGGCCTGTGCTACTGAAATCATTGGGAATGTATTGAGAGTCAATGTGAACTGTTAGGAGTTTGACGTGTGTAAGAGTTGATTCTTGACTGGTGTCACTGAGCGGAGCATTGCCCTGAGATTATGTTTTGAAGCCTTTGATCAATTGTGAAATGATGTCCTGTTTACGATCCAAGCTTTGAAGCAGGTGCAAGGGACACAACGCACCCAAAACAATACACAGAAGTGAAAGCAGCTTACCACACAACCCACTTATGAGACCCAATCATATAAGCATGAATCGTCGGGAGTGTTTATGGAGAAATTAAAAGAAGCAATTCAATCTGGGCACGCCATCCCGAGAGTCTGAAATAAAAGGTTAACAGAAACAACAAAAGGTGTGAGTTGTGACTGAGTGACATGCTTTTTACTTTCCACATGCTAGTAGTGTATGGTTGACACACTAACTACATAGCAGCGATCTCACCACAGCATCAGTGCAGATCCATAGTGTGTATGGCCCATGCATTCCCATTGTGTCATTGACTGAATTAATTTAACTCTACAATTTGGAAATATATAAAGTTGCCTCGGCCGCATGAATACAACAAATAAACACAAAAATGAACGGAGAATACAAATACAAAGTCCACATATTTATTTCCATTGGGTTCCTCGTCTGCCTTTGTCTCCTCAGGTGACTGCAGGGAACAAGTTCAGCGGTACGTCTGGTTGACTCCTGCTCTCTTCGCCACATTTCCATATGACACAAACAGACCTGCAGAGACTTGAGCCAATAGGAATGGAGGACGCAAAATGCATTAGGAGAAAGAGAGAGACAGAGTAAACGACACAGAGAGAGAGAGACAGAAACAGTAAGAGGGAGTGAACGACAGAGCGAAAGAGAGAGAGGTGTTTCTAATTAAAGGCTGATTCACTAGTAAACACTAAACTATGAGGGTGTGTGTGTGTTTAAATGGAAAAGCTTAGTTTAAAACACGTGTGAATGTTCAAATATGCTGTAATACAGGGAACATTAGTTGAGAGAGAGAGAAGGAAAGAGAGAGTCAGACAGAAAGAGAGAGACAGAAAGGAACAGAGAGAGAGAGAGAGAGAGGAGAAAGTGACAGAAATAAAATAAGGAGCCGTTTCAGGGGTAGGCTCTACCTGATTGTGTTTAGTGAGAGTGGCAAAGGCCAGTCCTGGATATTTAGGCAAAGAAAATCCCTCTGTCATTGCCATAATATACCAGCCTACACATCCAAATCCATCTCTCCAATAACTCACTCTGTATGGCAGCTATTCAGAATGAAGTGATGCTATGAAATGTCTTCCCAATGCTAACAGATATGGGAGAGAACTACACAATATATTGTATACAAAAGTATGTGGACACCCCTTCAAATTAGTGGATCCGGCTGTTTCAGCCACACCCGTTGCTAACAGGTGTAAAGAAATGTAGCACACAGCCATGCAATCTCCATAGACACACTTTGGGAGTAGAATGGCCTTACTGAAGAGCTCAGTGACTTTCAACGTGGCACCGTCATAGGATGCCACCTCTCCAACAAGTCAGTTCATCAAATCTTTGCCCTGCTAGAGCTGCTCTGGTCAGCTGTAAGTGCTGTTATTGTGAAGTGGAAACGTCTAGGAGCAACAACGGTTCAGCCTACGAAGTGGTAGGCCACACAAGCTCACAGAATGGGACTGCCGAGCGCTGAAGCACATAAAAAAATAATATGTCCTCGTTTGCAACACTCACTACCGAGTTCCAAACTACATTTGGAAGAAACGTCAGCACAATAACTGTTTGTCGGGAGCTTCATGAAATGGGTTTCCACGGCTGAGCAGCCGCACACAAGCCTAAGATCACCTTGCGCAATGCCAAGCATCGGCTGGAGTGGTGTAAAGCTTGCCGAATTGGACTGTAGCAGTGGAAACCTGTTCTCTGGAGTGATGAATTACGCTTCACCATCTGGCAGTCCAATGGACGAATCTAGGTTTGGCGGATGCTAGGAGAACACTATCTGCCCCAATGCATAGTGCCAACTTTAAAGTTTGGGAGGAACAATATTCTGGGACTTTTCATGGTTCGGACTAGGCCCCTTAGTTCCTTTGAAGGGAAATCCTAACGCTATATTATACAATGACATTCTAGACGATTCTGTGCTTCCAACTTTGTGGCAACAGTTTGGGGACTGGTCCTTTTGTTTCAGCATGACAATGCCCTCGTGCACAAAGCAAGGTGCATACAGAAATGGTTTGTTGAGATCAGTGTGTATGAACTTGACTGACCTCCACAGAGCCCTGACCTCAACCCCATCGAACACCTTTGGGATGAATTGGAACCCTGACTGCGAGCCAGGCCTAACTGCCCAACATCAGTGCCCGACCTCACTAATGCTCTTGTGGCTGAATGGAAGTAAGTCACCACAGCAATGTTCCAACATCTAGTAGAAAGCCTTCCCAGAATAGTGGAGGATGTAATAGCAGCAAAGGAACCAACTCCATATTAATGCCCATGATTTCGGAATGAGATGTTTGACGAGCAGGTGTCCACATACTTTTGGTAATGTAGTGTCTGTATGATATCCTCTCCTCCAGACCCAGTCACTCCAATAGCTAGTTAGTATTCAGCCAGCACCTCTCACACCAGAGAGATGGGATCCTATCACATCACATTAGACTGAATTAGATGAAACACATTCTGCTCGTCTCTGCCTTGTCTCTGCCTTTCTGCACAAAGCATCCCCAAAGGTCCCACAGCCAGATAACATTTTATCTCTTCCACCATCCTAATCCCTTAGCCATGTGTTTCAGTATCTCATCTATGAGGCTAATGTTTTCCGGAGTCATCACTACGGACGTGTCCGTCGTCCACTATCTGTTATAGCTAACATCCCTGCTGCAGATTAAGTCTTTATCACATTTCACACACTTGTATAAAAAAAAACTGCTCCTCTCTCTCTCCCTACTTCAACCCTCCCTCCCTCTCTCCTGCTCTCAGGAAACTCAGGAAATGTATTCTCCATCAATAAGAAACAGTTTTGTTTCTCTTCTCTCTCTCTCCTGGGTGTATGGAGTGGGCTGACTCATTAGATGTATGAGTGTCTTAAAGCCATGCTAGTTTATAGTTCCTTCTACGGTCCGTTATCCTAAACGCTATGAGGACTGCTGCCTTGCCTTTTACAGGGAAGGGAGATAAGGGCTTAATGCATTACCCTGCAAAGGGAAGCAGCACCCTGTATTGTCATCATAAATCACTGTGGCTCCCATCACTTTCGTTTGCGCACACACGCACACACAAACATGTACTGTATGCACGCGCACTCACACACACACACACACACACACACATATACACATGCTGCAGTGCATCCTCATACAGCCATGCAAATACACACTCACACATTCACACACTCCCAGAGCAAAAACACTGTCCCCTCCCCTGCTGAGTCGTCCTTGATGTTAAATTGATTTTCTCCACCGGTTTCTTAATGAAACTTCTTCTTCTGTTCGTATGATTTATGCCACTGGCTGCCACCTAGCCCCAGCCCCAGCCTTCCATCCCTCCCTCCCTCCCTCCCTCCGTCCCTCCCTCTCCCCTGACACTAACGACTGGGAGAGGAGCGACCATACATCCAGGAGATTTTTGTTGAGGAATCCATTTGTGTGGCGGGTGCAGGCTGGGGAGGTGGACAAGAGAGTAGTCAACATGGCTCAGCAAAGACAGCAACCTGTGTGCTAAATGGGGATGAACCAAAGAAGCAAATAGTTAGGGAGTTCACCCGACTTCAACTTCTTCAACACCACTCAGACGAAGGAAAATTAAGATGTATTATACAAAGTGTCTGCAGTGTCCCTGTGTTTTTATGTGCAATACACGTGTGAGGTGACATACGAGGTCAAATCGTGGTGTCAGTGATCTTCAGGTCGGAAAGTCGAAGCTCTAGAAAGAGGCCCGAGTACCCGAGTTGGAATTCCGAGTTGGATGAACGTTCAAAACTATTTTTCCAGTCGGAGCTGGTTTATTTCCAAGTTCCCAGTTGTCTTGAATGCGGAAAGAGAGAGAGCAATGACGTGGTGCACATATCAGCACTAATGTCAGGACTACTGGATAAAAAGTATACCAAAGTATCTCTTTAATATCCCCAGCTAGCACATAATGTTCTGAGAAAAATTCTGAGAAAAATCTTTCTTTCAAAAGGACATTTCTATGTGACTCCAAACCTTTGAACGTTAGTGTATATATTTGTTTTGTCAAGTTCCTTCAATGTGCTGAGAATTGTTCCAAAGCCAAACAACTATCCTGTGCCATTCCCAGGAAGTTGTGGGACATTCGTATGCAAAATAACCATAGGACAACCACGCTCTCACCAAGGTCAAAGAAACGTGGTTCTCAGAACATTATGTGCTAGCTGGGGATATTAAAGAGATATATTGTTACACGTAATGTTCTAGGAAAGTTCTCCAACTCGCTTGACATTGGAAATGTTCTCAAATAGTTCCAAGAATGTTAAGAAATGTCCGAATTTCAGTACTTCGGCATAACGTTTCCTACAGGTTTCCTCGTGGTTCCATTTAAAGTCATGTTTTCAAATTGTACTGAGAACGTTAAGAAAACTTTCCATAAAAACCACAAGAGAATTTTAGTAATGAATGTTTGAAGAATGTTATTTAAAAATACACTTTCCATTCTCAGAACGTTACGAAAACATTCAATAAAAACGGAAAAAACTTTGATAACATTCAGAGAAGGTTTTTAATAGTTATTTTTAAACATATACATTCCGTTGTCAGTCAAAAAATCTATCCTCTATCTGGTTAAGTGTGTTCAGGTGTGTTGGCCGCCCCCACTAATTGTTCACACCTGCTCTAATTGAGTACTTGTTTCCTTTGAAATGGGGTCTGTTTGAATAGACTAAAATGAACAGCTTTGTAAACAGAACATGGCATGCTAACTCCATCCTGGAGGTGAATTAGACTAATTCCATGAATAGAGAACCAAAGAGTATAGGTTTGAGTCTCACTAATGATGTGTCACAATAAACTTTTTTTTAAATTATTATTAATGCCTAAGGATTTGTACTTCCATGTGTCCTATCTGTGCTTGGAGTTCAAAATAAGCTAGCAGTGTTATTGCAAGTCTTACTGAAAGCAAGTTATTCAAAAACCTCCAAATAACCTATAAATTTGCATTCTCAGAGCGTTAATTAAATCTCCCAGGAAAACTTTCAAGGAACCAGGGTAAAACATACTCAGAACCTCCCTGCAACCTAAAAATAAACTTTCCCAGAACAGGCAAACATTTTTACCTTTGTTCTCAGAATGTAAAAAATAAAAAAATAAAAAATACCGGTCAGGAAACGTATGGCTTTGTTCCCACAATCAATGTGAAACCAAAAACATACGTTCCCACAACTTCCAAGGAATCAAATGATCTGACTGGGTTATTAGTCATCTCTGGGACTCACTCCAGTCATGATAAACTCTGACATGTTACATACTGATTTGGTTCTCTGAGGACAGGGTGGACGCTAAAGTAATTGTTCATAATTCTGTCATTATACACTCAATATATCATCTTATACTAAGTGGTCTGGTTGAATTGGATTTGGCCACAGGACAAGGAGTTCAGTTCAGTTTTCCACAAGGGGGACACCCATACCCAAAAGTTCCCTTTAAACTATAGACCTAATGACCCCACTCCCCATCCCTTGCAATTACACCCCCTCCCCAGTCATGAGTCGTGACTATCCTGTCCTGTGTCAGTGAGTGTTACTAACCTGTAACCAGGGTTGGGGAGTAACGGATTACATGTAATCTGTAAGGGATTATAAAAAACGGTAACTGAAATCCATTACGATATTAGCAAAAATATTGTAATCAGATTATAGATACTTTTGAAAAACTAGATGATTACTTTTCTCAATGATTTTTCAAATCATGAAAAAAAGGCACAAGTTTAAGTGTGTTCCACCTGAGCGAGTCTGACCACAAGTCAGAGACCACTATGACACACCAAATGTGTTTGATGGATCGCGAGAAAAGAGCAGGAATGGGCTTTTGTGTGCTACAGACCAAGCTATGTCTTCCAATGGTGTGACTGCTGTCGGCATCCAAAGATTATCCAACTTGAATAAACTCTTGGAGGTAAGGATGACAGCAGTGGTGTAGTCTACGGCAATACGGATATCCCTTACTATTGATATCTACATAGCGCATTGATGTGAATCACACTGCTGCTCTCATTTAGCTATTTGCGCCTTACGGATTGTGGATGGGTCTTCACAAATCTAAATGTGTATTTGAACCCAATAATGGTTGAATTGAAGAAGTTTAAGCTGCCTATCAATCATTGTTTTTGAAACCAGTGGACAGCCAGTGAAAAATGCGCTCTTGCAGCAGATGCATATTACGGATCCAAGCCTATGGAATAAACGTGGGGCTTTTATTGCTCAATCTAATTCATGCTGATAAAAAAAAATCCATAGGCCTAATAGACACATGCTCAAACTTGCACACTTTTAATAGACTTAAAGGGGCAATATATATATATACAGTATATATACAGTGGGGAGAACAAGTATTTGATACACTGCCGATTTTGCAGGTTTTCCTACTTACAAAGCATGTAGAGGTCTGTAATTTCTATCATGGGTACACTTCAACTATGAGAGACGGAATCTAAAACAAAAATCCAGAAAATCACATTGTATGATTTTTAAGTAATTAATTTGCATTTTATTGCATGACATAAGTATTTGATACATCAGAAAAGCAGATCTTAATATTTGGTACAGAAACCTTTGTTTGCAATTACAGAGATCATACGTTTCCTGTAGTTCTTGACCAGGTTTGCACACACTGCAGCAGGGATTTTGGCCCACTCCTCCATACAGATCTTCTCCAGATCCTTCAGGTTTCGGGGCTGTCGCGGGGCTATACGGACTTTCAGCTCCCTCCAAAGATTTTCTATTGGGTTCAGGTCTGGAGACTGGCTAGGCCACTCCAGGACCTTGAGATGTTTCTTACGGAGCCACTCCTTAGTTGCCCTGGCTGTGTGTTTCGGGTTGTTGTCATGCTGGAAGACCCAGCCACGACCCATCTTCAATGTTCTTACTGAGGGAAGGAGGTTGTTGGCCAAGATCTCGCGATACATGGCCCCATCCATCCTCCCCTCAATACGGTGCAGTCATCCTGTACCCTTTGCAGAAAAGCATCCCCAAAGAATGATGTTTCCACCTCCATGCTTCACGGTTGGGATGGTGTTCTTGGGGTTGTACTCATCCTTCTTCTTCCTCCAAACACGGCGAGTGGAGTTTAGACCAAAAAGCTCTATTTTTGTCTCATCAGACCACATGACCTGCTCCCATTCCTCCTCTGGATCATCCAGATGGTCATTGGCAAACTTCAGACGGGCCTGGACATGCGCTGGCTTGAGCAGGTGGACCTTGCGTGCGCTGCAGGATTTTAATCCATGACAGCGTAGTGTGTTACTAATGGTTTTCTTTGAGACTGTGGTCCCAGCTCTCTTCAGGTCATTGACCAGGTCCTGCCGTGTAGTTCTGGGCTGATAACTCACCTTCCTCATGATCATTGATGCCCCACGAGGTGAGATCTTGCATGGAGCCCCAGACCGAGGGTGATTGACCGTCATCTTGAACTTCTTCCATTTTCTAATAATTGCGCCAACAGTTGTTGCCTTCTCACCAAGCTGCTTGCCTATTGTCCTGTAGCCCATCCCAGCCTTGTGCAGGTCTACAATTTTATCCCTGATGTCCTTATACAGCTCTCTGGTCTTGGCCATTGTGGAGAGGTTGGAGTCTGTTTGATTGAGTGTGTGGACAGGTGTTTTTTATACAGGTAACGAGTTCAAACAGGTGCAGTTAATACAGGTAATGAGTGGAGAACAGGAGGGCTTCTTAAAGAAAAACTAACAGGTCTGTGAGAGCCGGAATTCTTACTGGTTGGTAGGTGATCAAATACTTATGTCATGCAATAAAATGCAAATTAATTACTTAAAAATCATACAATGTGATTTTCTGGATTTTTGTTTTAGATTCCGTCTCTCACAGTTGAAGTGTACCTATGATAAAAATTACAGACCTCTACATGCTTTGTAAGTAGGAAAACCTGCAAAATCGGCAGTGTATCAAATACTTGTTCTCCCCACTGTATATACAGTTGAAGTCGGAAGTTTACATACACTTAGGTTGGAGTGGTTTTTCAACCACTCCACAAATGTCTTGTTAACAAACTATAGTTTTGGCAAGTCGGTTAGGACATCTACTTTGTGCGTGACACAAGTCATTTTTCCAACAATTGTTTACAGACAGATTATTTCGCTTAAACCACTCGAGTGTTGCTTTAGCAGTATGCTTAGGGTCATTGTCCTGCTGGAAGGTTTACCTCTGTCTTCCAGAGATTTGAGACTGGGACAAACAGGTTTCCCTCAAGAATTTCCCTGTATTTAGCACCATCCATCATTCCTTAAATGCTGTCCATTTTCCAAGTCCCTGCAAATGAAAAATCCCAAAACCATGATGCTGCCACCACCATGCTTCACTGTGGGGATGGTGTTCTCGGGATGATGAAAGGTGTTGGATTTTCACCAGACATAGCATGTTCCTTGATGGCCAGAAATCTCAATTATAGTCTCATCTGACCAGAGTACCTTCTTCCATATGTTTGGGGAGTCTCCCACATGCCTTTTGCAGAACACCAAACATGTTTGCTTATTTTTTTCTGGCCACTCTTCCGTAAAGTCCAGCTCTGAGGAGTGTATGGCTTAAAGTGGTCCTACGGACAGATACTCCAATCTCCGCTGTGGAGCTTTGCAGCTCCTTCAGGGTTATCTTTGGTCTCTTTGTTGCCTCTCTGATTAAAGTCCTCCTTGGCTGGTCTGTGAGTTTTGGTGGGCGGCCCTCTCTTGGCAGGTTTGTTGTGGTGCCATATTCTTTCATTTTTTAAATAATGGATTTAATGGTGCTCCGTGGGATGTTCAAAGTTTCTGATATCTTTTTATAACCCAACCCTGATCTGTAGTTCTCCAAAACTTTGTCACTGACCTGTTTGGAGAGCTCCTTGGTCTTCATGGTGCCGCTTGCTTGGTGGTGCCCCTTGCTTTGTGGTGTTGCAGACTCTGGGGCCTTTCAGAACAGGTGTATAGATCATGTGACAGATCATGTGACACTTAAATAAAGTCCACCTGTGTGCAATCTAACTAACTATGTGACTTCTGAAGGTAATTGGTTGCACCAGATCTTATTTAGCAAAGGGGGTGAATACATATTTACGCACCCCTTTAACGTTTTTTATTTTTTTGAAACAAGATATTTTTTTCATTTCACTTACTATTTTGTGTCTGTCCATTACATTAAATATATTTAAATGACAGGTTGTATTGCAACAAAATCGTAAAAAAACGCCAAGGGGGGTGAATACTTTTGCAAGTCACTGTAAATAGTAACTGTAACGGAATACATTTAGAAAGTAATGTTGTTTGTCTTCTCTTTTCTCTTCATCAGAACAGTACAGCCACACTGTTTTGGAGTGGAGTACCATACGACTCACTCCCTTACCGGATGACCTCACCACTTCATCAGTGTGGATTAAGTCAAGGGTCTCCACTGTGGCTCTATTCCAAGTTCCAGCAGGAGGGAGTTCAGCAAGGCTCTCTCCTTAAGAAAGCATTGGCTGTCCCAAATTGCACCCTATTCCCTATATAGTGCACACATTTTTACCAGAGCACTATCGGCCCTGGTAAAAAAAAAGTAGTACACTATAGAGGGACTTTGGTGCCATTTTGGACATAGACACTGTTTCCATTCCTACTCCCTCACCACTATAGTCTGCTAGTCTAACAAGGGAATGCAAGGGGCTTGTGATGAAAAATAATGTGGAAGTTTCCACAGAGCACATACTGACAAGCATCTCTGAGCTGACAGAGGTCCAGGCTCAATTCAAGTGGGATTGGCTCTAAACCAAATGGAATGCATAATGCACACTTTCACCACTCCAACAGAAACTATGTCCTTCTGGGGTTAAATCTGTCTGTGATCCCTATCGTCTGTTGCAGCCCTGATCCACCCTCACTTTCAGTCGTGATCTCACCTACCAGGCGGTTCATTGTTTACTCAATCCCTGTATCAGACCCAGTCTCACCCTGACCTTTCAGCCTCAGTCTCAGCTCTCAGCCTTCCACCCTGCCTGTCTCAGACAAGCGCCAAGGACCATGACCTTGGACAAAGGAGAGAGGGGAATGGAACACTAGTCACTTTAATAATGTTTACATATCTGGCATTACTCATCTCATTTGTATATACTGTATTCTATACAATTCTACGGTATCTTAGTCACTTAATGGTTACATATCTGGCATTACTCATCTCATATGCATTTGTGTGTATTGGGTATATGTTGTGTAGTTTGCTAGATATTACTTGTTAGATATTACTGCACTGTCAGAGCTAGAAGCAGAAGCATTTCACTACACCCGCAATAACATCTGCTAATAACGTGTATGTGAGCAATATAATTTGATTTGTACAAAAAGCAAGAATCACACAACGATGGCATATTTCTCCAGTATAAGAAGAGAAAAGAGAGAATGAGAAGTAAAAACAGAACCAGATAAAGAGTTCAATGTAAAAGAAAGAGAGAAAGACAGGTCTGGAAATAGAACCTGATTTACATGCAGACAAATAGTCTCTCGCTCTGAACTTCTCTCTATTAATCTGTTGTGTTTCAGGTTGTATTTCTGTTGGCAGACATGCCAGAGTGTCTATCTTTGCCTGAAGAAGGTGAGTGGATGCAACTATAACTCCATACAGTAATGCAGCAGCACAACAAAATACATTTTTCTTCAGATGTAGGATCTCAATTTGAGCCAGTTTGCTACAACAGGAAATGTGAATTATCATGTGGATTATAATTAATGGACATTTTTGTAGGGGTTGGTACACTTTGTCAGGGCAAATCAAGTCTGAAATTTCAAAGTGGAAATTACAAACTTTAGAAGCCTAAAATACACTTACAAGTTTGCATTTCCTGTGTACACGAAAATACTCAGCAACAAAATAGTGATCAAATTGAGATCCTGTAGTCTGTAGTCACCTTGACATACAGTACTTTAAAAACATGGCAAATATACAGTAGTGTGCACACAAACACAGGTACACACATGCACGCACACACGCTACAGTACCACCACCCCCACCCAGCAGCACAACACACTGCACACACTAACCCACACACAAAAACCATGAAACACAACACTTATACGCCGTGCGTTCAACACAAACAACGCATTCCCACTTTATCTATTGTAGGTTGACTGTCCATTACGTTATTTATTTAAAGTTTTATACACTTGTCACGCGGTCGATTTCTAATGAATTTCTTCTTGTGATGAATGGTGGTAATAACAGGGTGCCTGGTGAGAGGAGAATGCTGTGCAGTGTGCTCTGTAAGGCTCCAGCGTGTATGTGTGTGTGTGCTTAATCAAGGCGGGGGCCAGGCTATGCATTATGCATGTTCAACTGGACATGGTTAAATCCCCCATGCTGCATCTTTTTTTGGGCTCAGGGTGCCTACGTGGTCCGCCATGGAAGATATCAACTCCATGAAAGCCCAGCTTATTGGTTATAGGGTAGATTGCACATTAGTCTGTCCCCATTAGTCCTCCTCCTTTCACAATCTTTGGGGTTGCCATGACACCCGGTGATAAGCGATATATTTTAACAAACCTAACCTAACGCAATGGGAAATCTTAGCGCTGGCGGTAGCGTTATAGGTTCTGGGGTGTGCCCGAAATATTTGCGCTATTTTCACAACCAGAATTATGGCCGAAGTATCTGGCGGTGATGCTAAAGGGCTGGGTTTTGATGAATCAACGAGGTTCGGGTGTGTCGAGACCCCTCACTGGTCAATCAGAATGTGCTCCATGGCTAAATATGTGGTTGCTTCAAGTTGTGTATTTATGATTTTTATGTATTGCTTTCTCTTCAACTCCAATTTTAATGTCAGTCCGTTATAGCCTAGTTCATTAAATAGCATGCACCATATTTGCTAAGTCATTTTAACATGTTGGCAGTCCACATTGTTCTAGTTGCATTGCTTCAATATGGAAATACATTGTTAAACATAGGCTTTAGCATTCACACTGATATAGCAGCTGTAAATTGCAGGCTGGACAGGGACATGCTAAACATAGTAAATAAGCAAGATTCAAATCCACTAGACTATCGATACGGCCTAAAAAGACAGTGTGTAAATTTGTGTATAATTCTAATCAAAGCAGGGGGAATTTTGAATACGCAAGCGTTATGGAGCGCAACAAGATTATGGGACAGAAACCAGCAAGGGACACTGAATGGTGTAAAATCAAGACCACAACAGCAATGACAACCACCTCACTCTTCTCTCTGCAGATTCTCAAAACACAATACAAAGACATGTCTACAAAAAATTCCCCTGCAAAAGGGCTACTATTGACAAGAATGAGCTGTCAACGTCAATGAGCTGGGGGAGGTTTACAGACAGTACTGTAAAATGAGGAAGGGGGTTTTGGTTGTGCTTAGACAGTAAAATGTATTGTTGTGTATGACAGCGATTGAGGCGCCATTTCTCCCCAATCTTCCATACACAACAATTCATACTGTGTAAGAACTGCCTTCCTAAAATTCAACACCTTCTTTAGCCCCCCCCCCCCCAGCCTATTCACTTTGTTTAATAATCTTTCCTCTCAAAAAGCAGCTCCCAATCTCCCCTCATTATCCCTAAACAATACGCTAGCCAGTCCCATTCAATTTATACTTTTACCAACAATGTTCCTTCCACAGAAAAGTGTAAAACGCTAACACCACAACCATGTCTTCCCAGGAGAAGTGCAGTACCAGCAAATATTGTGCAAGAGGATCACACAATTGGTGGTTAAGAAGTCCTACACCACTTTCGGCAGATTCTTATCCAGCTGGCCATTCACCGCAGAAAGGACAAGCCCATGGCCATCAGCACAAAGAGTTTCTGCTTCCCCAGCCCACCATGCAGAACACATTTGCCAGTGTACCGAAGCTGAATAAAGGACTATGGCTGACATTTGTCTGCCTTTATGCTCCAGAGTGGCGCAGCGGTCTAAAGCACTAGAGGCGTCACTACAGACCCGGGTTCGATCCTGGGCTGTTTCACAACCAGCCGTGATCGGGAGTCCAATTGGGCGATGCACAATTGGCCCAGCGTCGTCCGGGTTAGGCCGGGGAGGGTTTGGCCGTGGGGGCTTTACAAGTAGGCCGTCATCGTAAATAAGAATTTGTTCTTAACTGACTTGTCTAGTTAAATAAAGGTTAAATAAAAAAATATAAATGATGGATTCACAGAATATATTTATATAAGCTGTACAGGGCTCTGGAGCATCAAACAGATATTAGACATTCAGATATGCAAAAAATGTTTCTTTATTTGTCAAATTCTAAAATACAGGGGCTTGTACACTATTTAATGCTAATGCAAGAGAACTTGGTACTCAACAAGAATGTTACGTGGTAAAAGTAACATACAAAAAAATTGCATGAACAATGTAGTTCAGTGTGTCCGAGTGTGTCTCAGGTGTGGAGACACACAAGTGCCGAGAACTGTAGCTGCAGATTGTTACACCAGATAATGTGATTTACCCCCCAAAAATTGCTGACATCTTGTCTATTTCAAGTCCCCTCTCATTGATCGAGACAGGTGGCATTCATGATGACAGACACCTGGCTCGATCAATGAGTGAAATACATGTTGTGTATTTCACTCATTGAAACGGCTCTCTATCCTCTGGATGTGTACCAAACTCACTAAAAGTGGTAGTAATAAAACCTCTCGTCAAAAAGTCAAAACTTGACCCGGAAAATGGGCCTATATAAAAACTTTGACATTTTTTAAAAAGCTGCTGCACAGCAACTCACTGCCTTCCTGAAGACAAAATAATGTACACAAAAGGCTCCAGTCTGGTTTTAGAACCCATCATAGTAGTGAGACTGCACTTGTGAAGGTGGTAAATGACCTTTTAATGGCGTCAGACCGAGGCTCTGCATCTGTCCTCGTGCTCCTAGACCTTATTGCTGCTTTTGACACCATTGATCACCACTTTCTTTTGGAGAGATTGGAAACCCAAATTGGTCTACACGGACAAGTTCTTGCCTGGTTTAGATCTTATCTGTCGGAAAGATATCAGTTCGTCTCTGTGGATAGTTTGTCCTTTGACAAATCAGTAGCAAGTTTCGGTGTTCATTAAGGTTCCGTTTTAGGATCACTATTATTTTCACTATATATTCTAACTCTTGGTGATGTTATTCGGAAACACAATGTCAACTGCTATGCGGACGACACACAGCTATACATTTTGATGAAACATTGTGAAGCTCCAAAATTGCCTACTCTGGAAGCCTGTGTTTCAGACATAAGGAGGTTGATGGCGGCACATGTTTTACTTTTAAACTCAAACAAAAGAGAGATACAGTCGTCGCAAATAAAACTGTGAAGGACCTCGGCATTACTCTGGACCTTGATCTCTCTTTTGACTAAAATACCAAGAATATTTCAATGGCCAGCTTTTTTCCATCTTCGTAACATTGCAAAAATCAGAAACCTTTTGTCCAAAAATGATGCAGAAAAGCTCATCCATGCTTTTGACACTTCTAGATTTGACTATTGCAATGCTCTACTCTCCGGCTACCTGAATAAAGCACTAGATAAACCTACGTTAGTGCTAAATACGGCTGATAGAATCCTGACTAGAACCAAACAATTTGATCATATTACTCCAGTGCTAGCTTCTCTACACTGGCTTCCTGTTAAGGATAGGACTGATTTCAAATTGTACTGCTAACCTACAAAGCATTACATGTGTCTCTCCGATTTGGTCCTGCCGTACATACATACATGTACGCTACGGTCACAAGACACAGCCCTCCTTATTGCCCATAGAATTGCTAAGCAAACAGCTGGAGGCCGGGCTTTCTCCTATAGTGCTACATTTTTATGGAACGGTCTGCCTAACCATGTTAGAGACGCAGACTTGGTCTCGACCTTTAAGTCTTTACTGAAGACTCATCTCTTCAGTAGGTCCTATGATTATGTGTAGTCTGGCCCAGGGGTGCGAAGGTGACGGCAAGGTACTGGAATGACGAACCGCCCCTTGATGTCTCTGCCTGGCCGGCTCCCCTCTCTCCACTGGGATTCTTTGCCTCTGACCCTATTACGAAGGCTGCGTCACTGGCTTACTAGTGCTCTTCCATGCCGTCCCTAAGAGGGGTGCGTCACGTCGTGCCAGGCATTTTTTGCGCTATACTCGACTTGAGTCGGTTGAGTCACTGACGTGATCATCCTGTCCGGTCTTGCGCTCCCTCAGGCTCTTGCGATGGAGGAGATCTTTGTGGGCTATACTGAGCCTTGTCTCAGCGTAAATTGGTGGTCTGTTGATATCCCCCTAGTAGTGTGGGGGCTATGCTTTGGCAAAGTGGGTGGGGTTCTTATCCTGCCTGCTTGGCCCTGTCTGGGGATATCAGCGGAAGGGGCAAAAGTGTCCCCCGACCCCCCCATGTCTCAGCCTCAAGTATCTATGCTTCAATAGTCTTGGTGCCAGGGGACTACGGTCAGTCTGTTTTATCTGGTGTAATTCTCCTGTCTTATCTGGTGTTCTGTGTGAATTTAAGTATGCTTCCTCTAATTTTCTCTCTCTCCGAAGGTGAGCCCTAGGACCATGCCTCAGGACGAGTACCTGGCTTGATGACTCCTGGCTGTCCCCAGTCCACATTTACATTTACATTTAAGTCATTTAGCAGACGCTCTTATCCAGAGCGACTTACAAATTGGTGCATTCACCTTATGATATCCAGTGGAACAACCACTTTACAATAGTGCATCTAACTCTTTTAAGGGGGGGGGGGGGTTAGAAGGATTACTTTATCCTATCCTAGTTATTCCTTAAAGAGGTGGGGTTTCAGGTGTCTCCGGAAGGTGGTGATTGACTCCGCTGACCTGGCGTCGTGAGGGAGTTTGTTCCACCATTGGGGTGCCAGAGCAGCGAACAGTTTTGACTGGGCTGAGCGGGAACTGTACTTCCTCAGAGGTAGGGAGGCGAGCAGGCCAGAGGTGGATGAACGCAGTGCCCTTGTTTGGGTGTAGGGCCTGATCAGAGCCTGAAGGTACGGAGGTGCCGTTCCCCTCACAGCTCCGTAGGCAAGCACCATGGTCTTGTAGCGGATGCGAGCTTCAACTGGAAGCCAGTGGAGAGAGCGGAGGAGCGGGGTGACGTGAGAGAACTTGGGAAAGTTGAACACCAGACGGGCTGCGGCGTTCTGGATGAGTTGTAGGGGTTTAATGGCACAGGCAGGGAGCCCAGCCAACAGCGAGTTGCAGTAATCCAGACGGGAGATGACAAGTGCCTGGATTAGGACCTGCGCCGCTTCCTGCGTGAGGCAGGGTCGTACTCTGCGAATGTTGTAGAGCATGAACCTATAGGAACGGGTCACCGCCTTGATGTTAGTTGAGAACGACAGGGTGTTGTCCAGGATCACGCCAAGGTTCTTAGCACTCTGGGAGGAGGACACAATGGAGTTGTCAACCGTGATGGCGAGATCATGGAACGGGCAGTCCTTCCCCGGGAGGAAGAGCAGCTCCGTCTTGCCGAGGTTCAGCTTGAGGTGGTGATCCGTCATCCACACTGATATGTCTGCCAGACATGCAGAGATGCGATTCACCACCTGGTTATCAGAGGGGGGAAAGGAGAAGATTAATTGTGTGTCGTCTGCATAGCAATGATAGGAGAGACCATGTGAGGATATGACAGAGCCAAGTGACTTGGTGTATAGCGAGAATAGGAGAGGGCCTAGAACAGAGCCCTGGGGGACACCAGTGGTGAGAGCACGTGGTGCGGAGACAGATTCTCGCCATGCCACCTGGTAGGAGCGACCTGTCAGGTAGGACGCAATCCAAGCGTGGACCTTGCCGGAGATGCCCAGCTCGGAGAGGGTGGAGAGGAGGATCTGATGGTTCACAGTATCAAAGGCAGCCGATAGGTCTAGAAGGATGAGAGCAGAGGAGAGAGAGTTAGCTTTAGCAGTGCGGAGCGCCTCCGTGACACAGAGAAGAGCAGTCTCAGTTGAATGACTAGTCTTGAAACCTGACTGATTTGGATCAAGAAGGTCATTCTGAGAGAGATAGCAGGAGAGCTGGCCAAGGACGGCACGTTCAAGAGTTTTGGAGAGAAAAGAAAGAAGGGATACTGGTCTGTAGTTATTGACATCGGAGGGATCGAGTGTAGGTTTTTTCAGAAGGGGTGCAACTCTCGCTCTCTTGAAGACGGAAGGGACGTAGCCAGCGGTCAAGGATGAGTTGATGAGCGAGGTGAGGTAAGGGAGAAGGTCTCCGGAAATGGTCTGGAGAAGAGAGGAGGGGATAGGGTCAAGCGGGCAGGTTGTTGGGCGGCCGGCCGTCACAAGACGCGAGATTTCATCTGGAGAGAGAGGGGAGAAAGAGGTCAAAGCACAGGGTAGGGCAGTGTGAGCAGAACCAGCGGTGTCGTTTGACTTAGCAAACGAGGATCGGATGTCGTCGACCTTCTTTTCAAAATGGTTGACGAAGTCATCCGCAGAGAGGGAGGAGGGGGGAGGAGGGGGAGGAGGATTCAGGAGGGAGGAGAAGGTGGCAAAGAGCTTCCTAGGGTTAGAGGCAGATGCTTGGAATTTAGAGTGGTAGAAATTGGCTTTAGCAGCAGAGACAGAAGAGGAGAATGTAGAGAGGAGGGAGTGAAAGGATGCCAGGTCCGCAGGGAGGCGAGTTTTCCTCCATTTCCGCTCGGCTGCCCGGAGCCCTGTTCTGTGAGCTCGCAATGAGTCGTCGAGCCACGGAGCAGGAGGGGAGGACCGAGCCGGCCTGGAGGATAGGGGACATAGAGAGTCAAAGGATGCAGAAAGGGAGGAGAGGAGGGTTGAGGAGGCAGAATCAGGAGATAGGTTGGAGAAGGTTTGAGCAGAGGGAAGAGATGATAGGATGGAAGAGGAGAGAGTAGCGGGGGAGAGAGAGCGAAGGTTGGGACGGCGCGATACCATCCGAGTAGGGGCAGTGTGGGAAGTGTTGGATGAGAGCGAGAGGGAAAAGGATACAAGGTAGTGGTCGGAGACTTGGAGGGGAGTTGCAATGAGATTAGTGGAAGAACAGCATCTAGTAAAGATGAGGTCAAGCGTATTGCCTGCCTTGTGAGTAGGGGGGGAAGGTGAGAGCGTGAGGTCAAAAGAGGAGAGGAGTGGAAAGAAGGAGGCAGAGAGGAATGAGTCAAAGGTAGACGTGGGGAGGTTAAAGTCACCCAGAACTGTGAGAGGTGAGCCATCCTCAGGAAAGGAACTTATCAGGGCGTCAAGCTCATTGATGAACTCTCCAAGGGAACCTGGAGGGCGATAAATGATAAGGATGTTAAGCTTGAAAGGGCTGGTAACTGTGACAGCATGGGATTCAAAGGAGGCGATAGACAGATGGGTCAGGGGAGAAAGAGAAAATGTCCACTTGGGAGAGATGAGGATCCCAGTGCCACCACCCCGCTGACCAGAAGCTCTCGGGGTGTGCGAGAACACGTGGGCAGACGAGGAGAGAGCAGTAGGAGTAGCAGTGTTATCATTGGTAATCCATGTTTCCGTCAGTGCCAAGAAGTCGAGGGACTGGAGGGAAGCATAGGCTGAGATGAACTCTGCCTTGTTGGCCGCAGATCGGCAGTTCCAGAGGCTGCCTGAGACCTGGAACTCCACGTGGGTCGTGCGCGCTGGTACCACCAGGTTAGAGTAGCAGCGGCCACGCGGTGTGAAGCGTTTGTATGGTCTGTGCAGAGAGGAGAGAACAGGGATAGACAGACACATAGTTGACAGGCTACAGAAGAGGCTACGCTAATGCAAAGGAGATTGGAATGACAAGTGGACTACACGTCTCGAATGTTCAGAAAGTTAAGCTTACGTTGCAAAAAATCTTATTGACTAAAATGATATAGTACTGCTGGCTGGTGAAATAGGCTAGCTAGCAGTGGCTGCGTTGTTGACTTTGTTTGAAAGTGTAGCTGGCTAGGTAACCTCGACAATTACTCTAGACTACACAATTATCTTGGATACAAAGACGGCTATGTAGCCAGCTAAGATCAAACAAATCAAACTGTTGTACTGTAATGAAATGAAATGTAATACTACCTGTGGAGCGAAGCGGAATGCAACTACTCGCTCCAACCCGGAAGTGCGTATCGTAGAGGGAGAGGCAATAGAAGTGTTGTTTCTTGTATTATTGTATTTTGTGTCTTTAGAGGACTGCTTCACCTTAATGTCCCCTTTCCCTTTTCTTCTGTCCTTATTTTGTCCCACTTTGTCCCTTCTTTGTCCCTTCTGCAAACTAGACACTCCTTGTTAGCTAGCTAGCTTCTTCCAGGAATGTCCCTAGCAACTGCCTAGCAACAGGTAAACAACTTAGCTAGCTAAGAAAACGGTATAATTTTATGAAAAATTGTTACTTTTTCAAAAGCCTTTCTTCTTTGTTAGCTGCTTGTTTGGTCTCCTATTCAGTTTGCAGTTTTCTTTTGATTTTTTTCGATGTACTTTACTCTAAAAAAACATTTAAATTTCAATATTTGTAGGAGCTCATCTTTTCAGCTGCTGCTGCTTAATTTGGAACTCCGGAACTGGTCATGTTGCTGCTCCAGTTTCAACTGTCCTGCCTGCGGCGATGGAACCTTGACTTGTTCACCAGACGTGCTAACTTGTCCCGGACCTGCAGTTTTCAACTCTCCCTCTCTCTCTCTCTCTCTCTCTCTCTCTGCCGCATCTGCTGTCTCGACCTTTGAATGCCCATCTATGAAAAGCCAACGTACAATTACTCCTGAGGTGCTGACGTGTTGCACCCTCTACAACCACTGTGATAATTATTTCATCCTGCTGGTCATCTATGAATGTTTGAACATCTTGAAGAACAATCAGGACATAATGGCCCTATACTGTTATATTCTCCACCGGGCACAGCCAGAAGAGGACTGGCCACCCCTCAGAGTCTGGTTCCTGTCTAGGTTTCTTCCTAGGTTCCTGCCTTTCTTATGTAGTTTTTCCTAGCCACCGTGCTTCCACATTTGCATTGCTTGCTGTTTGGGGTTTTAGGCTGGGTTTCTGTATAAGCACTTTGTGACATCTGCTGATGTAAAGAGGGCTTTAAAGGTCAAATTGATTGATTGATTAATTACAGTTGCTGATGTTACACAGGTTTGCGAACAAATACGAGGTGTGGCGCATAACAGTGAGCAGGCGCTAGGCTAAATAGCTAGCCAACTCCAGTCATGTGCTAATGTTTGCTGGTAAACCTAGCTTTAGGTGACTGGGCGTAATGTTGTAGCTTGCTGTTTAGAAGCTAGCCATATCTACTACTTAATATCGAGATTGACAATCGAGATACAAAAGATCTCTGATTGTAAAACCTCTTCTATGACTGTAAGTCGCTTTGGATAAAAGCGTCTGCTAAATGGTATTTTTATTATTATTGTTAGTCATAGATGTGGCTAGCGCTAGTTGTTTACCTAGCTAGCTAAGTTAGCAAACATAAAAATAATTTGATTTCCCTCCACTGTAGCACAGTAGTATGTTAGCCAGCAATACACGATATGAGTTTTAGTAGATAAACTAAAGTCAGCTAGGTGGCTTGCAGGGAAAACAACTTACTTAACTAGGCACTGTATTTGTCATCTGCTCTCTTCCTCTTGGTGGTGGCATCGGCTGTAGCTAAGCTTCCTGTTGAAATATAAATGGTTGAATGTCACCATGTATACTGAACAAAAATAAATATGTGACAATTTCAAAGATGTTACAGTTTCCTTAGGATATCAGTCAATTGAAATACACTGTCCTTCTCTCAGCACATATCAAAAGATTACGGAGACATCATTTATAGATCGGCAAGTAAGGGTGCTCTCGAGCGGCTAGATGTTCTTTACCATTTGGCCATCAGATTTGCCACTAATAGCTCCTTATAGGACACATCTCTGCATTCTATACTCCTCTGTAAACTGGTCAACTC
This sequence comes from Salvelinus alpinus, assembly GCF_045679555.1. Classification (NCBI taxonomy): domain Eukaryota; kingdom Metazoa; phylum Chordata; class Actinopteri; order Salmoniformes; family Salmonidae; genus Salvelinus; species Salvelinus alpinus. Next base: position 6,453,468 of record NC_092109.1, read on the forward strand.
TGTATGCCTGTTCTTCAAACAGGCCGTCTCCTTCCTAGGTTACCGCATTTCCACATCGGGGTTGGTGATGGAGTGTGACCGCATTGCAGCCGTGCGTAATTGGCCGACTCCAACCACGGCAAAGGAGGTGCAGTGGTTTTTAGGGTTTGCCAACTACTACCGGAGGTTTATCCGGGGTTTTTGGCAGGTGGCTGCTCCCATTACGTCACTGCTGAAGGGGGGACCGGTGCGTCTGCGGTGGTCGGCTGAGGCGGACAGAGCTTTTGGTCGCCTGAAGGCTCTGTTTACCTCGGCTCCCGTGCTGGCTCATCCGGATCCCTCTTTGGCATTCATAGTGGAGGTGGACGCGTCCGAGGCTGGGATTGGAGCCGTGCTCTCACAGCGCTCGGGTTCGCCACCAAGCAAAACTATGACGTGGGGGATCGGGAGTTGTTGGCTGTCGTCAAGGCTCTGAAGGTGTGGAGACATTAGCCTGAGGGGGCTCAACACCCTTTGCTCATCTGGACTGACCACCGTAATCTGGAGTACATCCGGGCGGCGAGGAGACTGAACCCTCGTCAGGCAAGGTGGGCTATGTTTTTCACCCGATTTAGGTTTACTATATCATATAGACCAGGTTCCCAGAACACTAAGGCAGACACACTGTCCCGACTGTATGATACGGAGGAGCGGTCCATCGATCCTACTCCCATCCTTCCGACCTCTTGTCTGGTGGCACCGGGGAGGTGGGAGGTGAACGCGGACATCGAGCGAGCATCGCGTGTAGAGCCTACTCCACCACAGTGTCCAGCTGGATGGGTGTACGTTCCGCTGGAGGTTCGTGACAGGCTGATCTGGTGGGCTCACACGTCCCCCTCCTCTGGTCATCCGGGCATCGGTAGGACGGTGCGATGTCTTAGTGAGAAGTACTGGTGGTCCACTTTGTCCAAGGACGTGAGGGTTTATGTGTCCTCCTGCTCGGTGTGCGCTCAGTGCAAGGCTCCTAGGCACCTGCCCAGAGGGAAGTTACAACCCCTCCCCGTTCCACAGCGGCCTTGGTCACACCTGTCGGTGGACTTCATGACCGATCTGCCTCCGTCACAGGGCAACACCACGATCCTGGTCGTTGTGGATCGGTTTTCTAAGTCCTGTCGTCTCCTCCCTTTGCCCGGTCTCCCTACGGCCCTACAGACTGCGGAGGCCCTGTTTACTCACGTCTTCCGGCGTGGAGGACATTGTTTCTGATCGGGGTCCCAGGTTCACGTCCAGGGTGTGGAAGGCGTTCATGGAACGTCTGGGGGCCTCGGTCAGCCTTACCTCGGGTTTTCACCCCGAGAGTAATGGGCAGGTGGAGAGAGTGAACCAGGATGTGGGTAGGTTTCTGTGGTCGTAATGCCAGGACCGGCCAGGGGAGTGGGCGAAGTTCATCCCATGGGCAGAGATGGCCCAGAACTCACTCCGCCACTCCTCTACGAACCGTTCGCCCTTCCAGTGCGTGTTGGGGTATCAGCTGGTCCTGGTACCATGGTATCAGAGCCAGACCGAGGCTCCTGTGGTGGACGATTGGGTGAGGCGCTCGAGGGAGACCTGGGAGGCCGCCCACGGGTACCTTAAACGGGCCGAAGGGCAGCAGAAGGCAAGCGCTGACCGCCACCGCAGCGAGGGTCTGGCTCTTGACCCGAAACCTGCCCCTCCGCCTACCCTGCCGGAAGCTGGGTCCGCGGTTTGTGGGGCCGTTTAAAGTCCTGAGGAGAATAAACGAGGTGTGTTATATGTTACAGCTTCCCCCTTATTACCGTATTAACCCCTCGTTTCATGTGTCTCTCCTCAGGCCGGTGGTGGCTGGTCCGCTTCCAGAAGCTGAGGTGCGGGAGGTCCCTCCGCCCCCCCCCTGGACATCGAGGGGGCGCAGGCATATGCAGTTCGGTTCATACTGGACTCGAGGCGTCGGGTGAGGGGCCTTCAGTACCTTGTGGATTGGGAGAGGTACGGCCCGGAGGAGAGATGCTGGGTGCCGGTGGAGGACGTATTAGACCCATCTATGCTGAGGGAGTTTCACCGCCTCCATCCGGATTGCCCTGCGCCTCGTCCTCCGGGTCGTCCTCGAGGCCGGCTTCGGCGCGCTGCGGGGGCCGCGCGTCGGGGGGGTACTGTCACGACTTCCACCGAAGGTAGTTCCTCTCCCTGTTCGGGCGGCGCTCGGCGGTCGGCGTCGCCGGTCTACTAGCCATCACCAATCCTTTTTTCCTTTTCTGTTTGTTTTGTCTTTGGTTCTTTCACACCTGGTTTCATTTGCCTTAATTTCTGTGTGCATAATTACCCCTGTTGCCTGCCTAGGTTTGTGCGGGATTATTCGTGTGATGTTGCTCGTTAAGGTTGTGCCATTTTTGTTTTCACCTATTTATACTGAGTGTGTATAAATTTAGGAGCGTTGTTTTTTCCTCCTTTCGTGAGTAACGGGTTTCTCTGTTGTCGAGGGCGTTTATTTTTGGTATTGTACTTTACCTGTATGTTCGTGGACTTGCCCATTAAAATACGCATCTCGGACATCTCTGCTCTCCTGCGCCTGACTCCTTCACCTACCTCTAAACGCAATCTTGTCACAAAGAATGTCCTTGGGGATGTCTCTGGAGGAAACTGGGAGCTAGACAAAACCTGCAGGGGACCATGACTGTTTAAATTAAATTAACGTAAATTATGCCTTTCAAAGTAAAATATTCTAAATTACATTTGAAACCTGGGTTTTCACATGTGCTCAAATATTGTCACATGTGTAGTGTCATGGTATCACATGTTGAAATTTTGCGTCCCCATGTTGTCACATTTATTTCACATTAATTTCACATGAGATCATGTTCTCACATGTGTACTTTTATGTTATCACATGTTGCTTCACATGTTGTGTCACATTTTGTCACGTTATCACATGAGATTACATGAGATCACTTGTTCACATGTGTTCACGTGAAATTCGTGTAGTTTTTCTGTAAGGGATGATATCATAAATCGCATCTTTCGCTCCATGAGCATAAGGCAAAGTGTCCACTCATAGGCCTAAGGGCTCTTTAACAGGATGTTTGTCCTATCCATTGAAAATAGTTTATTAAATAGTATAAACTAACCCTATAATAGTCCTAGTTATAACAACCATGTAGGTAATCTAGTTTTTTTTATTGGCTTCAACATGGAAATATTAGTCTACTCACATTGCATTCACATTTCGAAAATGCGCATTGAAATGGCCTGTTAGTGACTTTGGCACGTGAACGGTAAACAAACGAATAGGCGAATAGCCTAAAGCTACAAACGGATTCAGCACCAAGGACAGCGATCGGAATTCCCACGATTTGACAGTTAGGTCCAACAGATGAAAGTGGAAGATGCAATTTTTTAACAAAATAATAAAGGAAAAATAATGAGCAGTCTAATTTAATAACTTGATGTTCCTAAATAGACTTCCTACAGTCACTGACACCTTTCATTGAATGGGCATCGTATAGAGGTGTCACGACTTCCGCCGAAGTCGGTCCCTCTCCTTGTTCGGGCGGCGTTCGGCGGTCGACGTCACCGGCCTTCTAGCCATCGCGGATCCACTTTTCATTTTCCATTTGTTTTGTCCTTGTCTTACACACCTGGTTTCAATCCCCCAATTACTTGTTCATTATTTAACCCTCTGTTCCCCCATGTTTGTTTGTGAGTGATTGTTTATTGTATTGCGGTCCGTTATTGTGGCCTTGGATTTATTTGACGTGTATTGTGATTATTGTTGAGTAAAATTGCGTACATTACTCATATCTGCTGTCCTGCGCCTGACTCATCTACACCAGCTACACACAGACGCATTACAACAGGCCTAATAATCCAAACTTTATACAGAAGCTGCATGGACAAAAATCAAATCTGATATAAAGAAAAAACGGAGATGTCTGTTTAGCTGCTGGTGATATTTGAATTAAACATTGGTTATAGGTTACTAATTTGACTACTGTGCGCCTCCGCTGGCAAAATCGATGCCACAACCAATTGTGTTACTGCTAAAACTAGCTTTCAGTGAGTCTTAAATATCACCAGTACCGCTGCTTGAAATTGGCGCATTGGGGCATGTTTTTAAGGACACACCTCAAATATTACCAACCTTGGCACCAGCCGTAAATAGAGCCCAACACTTCCAATAAGAGTGGATCATGTGAGCTGAGAGGCTGATGTTATTGGCTCCTGGCCAGCTTCCTCTTTCTAGCCTGAGGAGAACTAAGGTGTTGACTAAATCCGGACTCTAAGGTTCACGATTACACCTATAAGATTGAGAATCACAAAGGTGGGCAAAGATTGTCTGGACTGGCGAGTCCTTTAAATTACAATATGGCTTGACTCTATTGTGCTGTGATGTGTAAATGATTTGAACTTAGTCTGTTAGTTAATCCCACAATAATATAAGATGCTACTGTATTTCTCTGACAAATAGTACCTGGGCCTTAGAGCAGTCCTTCAACACACTGGGGACTAGATTATATGCCATTATTATGAAATTGAAGAATTCAGCTAGTTGCTGAATGCACTCCTAAATAATGACACCTGCCAGCGTTATTGTACAGAGCAGTATATCAAAATATGTGCAACACATCCAGGTGGTCCCTCCATTGGTGTCTGGACTGGAGAGCTTTCAAAATGTACGGCTTTACGCCTGTCTAGAGATGCCACAACGTGGTTGATGTATAAACCCTCTCAAGTAGGGCTTAACCCCGTCTATCAATCTCTCTGTGATGTTAACCCTGGCAGTACATCTGTCCATACCACTGGCATCATGGAAAATAGTCTGTGGTTTTGTCTGGATGCAGGAAAAGAGTGAAATAACCCTAAGAGACTTCCCCAACATACACGCAAACTAAGTCAGTGACTACTGTATATGGTGCTGGATATTCAGCACAGGTAGCTCTGGTTTTCTCAGGGAAATAACCCTAAGAGGGCAACATACACACAAACTAAATCAACTACTATGACTCATGATTGGTTTTCATATGTGGGATTAGAACGAGTCTCTGAGGCAATGTTCAACTCAGCTCAAAACGCGAAGGAAACCAAACCTGAACTTTGCTTCAGTATTGAAACACATCCTCCTCGGATGTTTTGAAACATTACATGGTGTCTTGTAACACCACATAATCAAGTGTTGTGCAACTACTTGTCAGGGACTGAGAGCACTACCAGAAAAGGGTTCTGTTTAGTGCAAAATTAGATACATTCTCTTTGGGTGTCGTGTCCTCTTTCTGAAGCTTCTAAACGCTACTGTGATGTTTCAAATCCTGTCTAATGCAGAATTTGCTTACTTCCTGTGGAGTGTTTTCATGTTAAACATTGATTTATGTGTCTGATCATTTGCCAGTTTAAGACATTTTGGCAGGCATCATTGAGCAGTGCTCAATTCACAGCAATAACTAGAGGTTTCAAAGCAAGTATTGCAAGACACTTTATGTGGGAATGGCTTTTGTCTTCATTGAACGTCACATTGTCTAATGGTTTTGATAACTGTTCATCATGATCCATTACGCCTCATGGCAAGCTCCTAATACTAATAGAAAAGTATACTTTTCTTTTTTCAAACATGCATACAACATTGTGCAACATTGTGCAACATTGTGCAAAGTCAAAAAAAATGAATTACCCACAATACTCCGGAAACAGTCACGTAGCGAGAAAGGACGCGCAAGGAGATTAAAACCAGACTTCCAATATTCAATCACTACATTTTCTCTATATTTGGTTAAAAGATACTTATATTTCAACATATTACGTTGGATGTATGCCTTTTTTTATGAAACAAATCATTCAAACGACTTGCATTCCTTTTTATTATGCTGGTCGTTTTTTGGTTTGTTGTCAATTTCTATTCACCACAGAATGTTGTTTTACAGTGTGGCTGTGTTGTAGAATGTGTGAAATTCCAAAGAAATGTACCATCTTACTGCCCAAGGAGTCGGGGATTCGATTCCCGCTTCCGCCTGTCCCACATTCACCCTTTGTCTGTCTCCTGCTTCTAATCTGCCTAAATAAAGCATTGAAAAAAGGTCGAATTCTACCAAAAATATAATCTCCATAGGCCCTTATCATCAACAATATTTAGGCTATAAACCATTTGCATTCCTTAACCATTTGATTGTATGAGAGACAATCTGCAACAACAACAAAAACTGTTTGGATGCTGCCTTTTATGGCACATGCACTGAAACCCCAAAAAGTGTTTTCACAACACTCTTAAAAACACAAAAATTCAGATTGAAGAGCCACTTTGGGTGTTTCAGAGTACTTCTATTCTGTTTTTAAACACTTTGTGTGTATCATAACACTTACATTGGTGTTTACATTCAAACACCCTCCAAACACCAGATCTCAGGTTAGGTGCACTTTGCATGCTTTCATTACACAATCAAGGTGTTTTGAGTCGTTCTATTTTTACAGTGCAGGCAGGCAGGCAGGCAGGCAGGCAGGCAGGCAGGCAGGCAGGCAGGCAGGCAGGCAGGCAGGCAGACAGACAGACAGACAGACAGACAGACAGACAGACAGACAGACAGACAGACAGACAGACAGACAGACAGACAGACAGACAGACAGACAGACAGACAGACAGACAGACAGACAGACAGACAGACAGAGAGAGAGAGAGAGAGAGAGAGAAGAGGCTGACTGACTCAAGAGGCTGAGACATAGGACACAGCTTATCCAATATGTCAACCCGTACTGCCACGTCTCTGTGCTGCCGCTATTAAACCAAAAGCCAATCACATTGAGGGTTATTGCACTGTTGCTAAGGGAAGATCCACGGGACCATAGGTAGAGATTAGGGCCTTCCCAGCAGAGTGTGAGTACAATAGTAATAGCATTGCAGAGCTATCATGCATGTGGAAATGTGATTCAGATTCCTTGTGAGAAGGCTTGTCATATAATTATGTGAATGTATGTGTTTCAGTCATGAGCAGGGCGTGGAAGTGGTTCAGGGAACAGAACGGAAAACCAGAAAATAAGGACATTTTTCAAGGAACAGAAACGGAACGAAAGTGATCCGTACTGTTCCGGAACAGAACCGTTATTTTTAAAAGAATGGAGACCGGTTAATAATGTTATTTTATGTTCAAGGAATTTTTTTCTATTCCCGCAAAAAAAATGCAACAAAGCGCCTATGCAAAGTCATCACTCTGTCACAGAAATGTATTCCAGTATCTGCCTGCAAACTGAAAATCTTTGCCAGTGTGTATGCATGTTTAGGCCGCATGCCCCTCGCCCCTCTGAAGCATAGGCTACTGTACTGACATTACAAGAGTGATTCAGAAGATAGGGATAGATTTTTGGTAGCTAAGGATACTATAGGCCTAGCTTTTACGTTTCACGTTGGATATATTAATGACAAAAAATTAAGATGTGTTTTTAATTCTGGTGCTCAAGCTTGTTAGCTAGCTAGCTCAAAGGACATCCAAAGTTCCTCCAGAGAAGCCACTCCTCCGAGATATAATTCTGTGGACCTAATTCAGATAATGCATGTCTTAACAAGATGCCAAGTGCTTCAAACCTCCTCATCAACACTCTCTCGCTCTCTCCTCACCCACAAAATGTCAGTTGCATCTTGCGTCATAGGCTACACTTATCTGTCCATCACGCCTGTAAACAACTAGCTTTCCTGCTCTATCCGCACTGATTGGTGAAGTCATTTAATGAGCAAAACGTTAACAAAAAAAATGTAAAAAGATTTCACAGGTTAAAAAAGGAACAAAAAAGAACGATATAAACCGGTACTTTTTTTGTTTTTAACCGGTTCAGAACTTTATTTTGCTGGTCGGAAAAGTGGAACGAAACAAAGAAAACAGTGGTTCTGTTCAGAATAAAAGGATTGCAAACAAAAAAAAATCCAACTCCTGGTCATGAGTCTTTGCCTGTATGTGTTTCAGTAATGAGTCTTTTGGTGCTGCATCTCATGTTCGCGTTTGATGAATTTTATCCATGTAGCCAGGCTTCATTTAGCCACTCTCTTCCTGCTGTAGACGTTCTTCCTCAAAGTTTCTATGATATGAACAGACAGACGGACACATGCACGCACGCCAAATTCTCCAGCCCTAAATCAACGCCGACGGTGTTACATTTAACCATAGGAAGTCAAGTTCGCACACGGGAAACTGTTGAGCGTGAAAAACCCAACAGCGTTGCAGTTCTTGACACAAACCCATGAGCCTGGCAAATACTACCATACCCCGTTCAAAGGCACTTAAATATTTTGTCTTGCCCATTCAATCAGTGTTAATGGGAGGATACCGGTTAAAGAAGGATTTTTAAGCCTTGAGACAATTGCGACATGGATTGTGTATGTGTGCCATTCACAGGGTGAAGTGGATTTAACAAGGGACATCATTAAGGGATAATAGCTTTCACCTTGTCAGTCTATGTCATGGAAAGATCAGGTGTTCTTAATGTCTTGTACACTCAGTGTATGTCATAAGGCCTTTCTTTGATGGCCAAGTTTTCCCTAACACAGTGGTATTATGAACCTCCTGGTTTACAGACCACATCAGGCTGGTTTACACAGTGATGTTTAATTACTTTCAGAATTAAGCCTGAATTAGGACATCTAACCTGCATTCAATATACATTTCAGAAAAATTGACAAAGTGAGACTACCTAAATTATTTAAACTGGAACAACCATTTCAATAACGGGTGCGATAAAGTTTTGTAACTGATTGGAATAATTTAGAAGAATGCATGTTATTTATCTTTATGTAGCATATGATTAATCAAAACATCAATGTACATGCAAAAACACAGATATTTAAAAACAATCCTAAAAAAATCTAGCTGTAGTAGAGCATGCTGGGAAATATGATAATGATGGGCGTGGTTTTGTTTGGAACGTTTCATTCTCCACAGAGTAAAACTGACACAATCACACTCTCATACTCAACACTGGTTATTAACACCAACACTGGGGTACTTTTACACCACTGACTCTTAGAGAATTAATTTAACTCCAGAATCAACACTAGACATTCTACACAGAAAAATCAACAATAGATAACACTGGCCAATTTGTTTTACACACACACACACACACACACACACACACACACACACACACACACACACACACACACACACACACACACACACACACACACACACACACACACACACACACACACACACACACACACACACACACCCATTCCAGTGACCCTGGGGACAGGAGAGAAGTCACAAACTAAGCCCAGGAAAAGGAAACATGTCCCACAGTGTTTCAGAACCGCTCTGATAAACCATTTTATTCTCAACATCTATCTTGTCTAAGTACTATAAATTCCAGACACAGTTTCTCCCAGACACAACATTGTTAAAGCAGTGCAAGAGCGGTTAAGGGGAGTTGTGCTCCTCGGTCTCTTTTTGTCTCCATCGAGACATGCACTGCTGCTAACGACACCTGCTGATTCATACTGTTTGACTTCTAAAGTTACAATAGACCTTTTGTGTTTGTTTTTGGTTTATTTCAAATCACTTTCTAAAATGTTTGATGTCCTTTTTAAGGAGACGTGTTAAGCATTAGCATTCAGTCCCATGCAGGGTACTTCTGTGTGTTAGTGTTTCATAGCTGGGGTTCATTATGCAAGACACAGTGGACATTATTGGTGGTTTTAGTCATACAAAACATCTCAGTTGGTGTTACGGAGATATTAATGTCCTTCATCAATCACCTATGGACAAATCATTTATAACACCTAAACAAACACAGGCTATGTACAGAAGCACATACGAATGTACACACGAATGCACTTACGTACACACACGACATGGGGGGAGAAACTGAGAAATAACTCAGACATCTGTGTGACTGGAACACAGAATGCGGCTTGTAAAACAGACAGGGGACAGTTTGTGTGTACAAAGTGGCTTGTGTTGGGATAACAATAATGTTTTCAGACTGTCTGAGCTGTGGCGGACAGGTGGGACTGGCTGGTAGTGTGTGTGTGTGTGTGTGTGTGTGTGTGTGTGTGTGTGTGTGTGTGTGTGTGTGTGTGTGTGTGTGTGTGTGTGTGTGTGTGTGTGTGTGTGTGTGTGTGTGTGTGTGTGTGTGTGTGTGTGTGTGTGTGTGTGTGTGTGTGAGAGAGAGAGAGAGTGGGCGTGCTTGCGTGCATGATATCTGAACACTCTTGTAAAAAAAAGGTGCTAAGTGGAATCATACATGGTTCTTCGGGTTTGTCCCCATAGGGAAAATATTTTTGGTACTGGGTAGAACTCTTTGTAGGGTTCTTCAAAGAATCCCCTGTATATGGTTCTACCTAGAACCCCCTATGAAGGTTTCTGCCTAAAACCCTCTGTAAAGGGTTCTACCAAGAATAATTTTATAATCTAAAGGTTCTTTCTACAACCGTCTATGAAGAGTTCTACCGAGAACCCTTTTATCTTTGAAGGGTTCCTCCTATGAACAGTTCCACCAACCTTATTACCCTTTAAAATATTGTTATTTATGACAGCACATGTATCATGAGGCCTTTCTTTGAGGACCTAGTTATACCCAAACACAGTAGTGTTGTGAATCTCCTAGTTTGCAAGTCACATTATACTGGCTTGCAAAGAGATGTGCAATTCCTATTGGAATCCAGCCGGAGTTAAAATAGCCAACAATTGGCAGTGTTAACCACCCACAACTTGCATTCAGAATGACTGCCAGGATAGTCGACCTTCAGCTCTGAGACTATCTCAATCATCTAAACTGGAACAGCCATCTCAGTAACTGACGCAATAAAGCCAACAGATTGGATTAGTTTAGAAAACGGTATGTTATTTATCTTTGTGCAGCATAACATTTATTAACCAATCGATGTACATGCAAAATCTCAGATATTACAGTAAAACAAACAATCTTGAAAACCTCCCTGCAATAGAGCATGCTGGGAAATGTTATATATGGTTCTAAGTAGAACCCTTCTTGCCTTCCAACGATTCCTTCGTGCCTTTCAAAGAATCATGATAGAACCCTTTCTTCCAAAAACTGTTCTTAGTATGTTAAAGTTTCTAGGTAGAACCCTTTGCCTTACAAAGAAAACCTTGTTGTCCAAAAAGGGTTCTTCTGATCAAAACGATTATTGTTAGAACCCTATCCCTCCGCAAATAACCCTTTTGGAACCCTTTTTTCTAACAGTGAACAATAAACAGGAGGAGCAGCTAATATTGCCTGGTATAGGGCTTAGATCAGTCAGGAAACCAGCCCGGTCTTTCTAATACTCACGTTAGTATTTCACTCGGTCTATCTCCCACCCCTAGGATTCTAGGACAATCTGCTTTTATTGTATTTTCCATCCCTCTCTTTCTTTTGACGTCCTTCCTCAGTTTCTGTCTGTCTGTTGCGCCTCTATGGCTGCTGGCAGTCTGAACGAGGGAAGAACGTGACCCCATTCTTTATCTCGCTCTGATTAGTTTGTGTCTAACGGCTAGGAGGCATCAGTTAGCCAGTTAGCCTTTCTTCCTAAGGCTACTGTCAAACATTTTGGGCCATTCTTGAATTGTGGTGCATTTGCGTCCCTTGCCTTTGCAACCTTGAAAATACTTGAAAATAGTTTGACAAATAGTTACGCGTCATACATGTTTTTGTTTCATATTGAACTGTTTATCAATGATAAGACATAATGCAAGTCCGTTTGCTGCAAATTGTTAAATTGATGCATTGTTTAAAGTCCTTAGGGTAAGCAAATTGGCTTATCCCAGTGGTGATGTGTAGAGTTGTAGTGACATGTTTTAGCGATTTAGAGATGTCTATTTATTATTTTGAATGCTAGAAAATGAAGAAAAGCATTTAATATATTGTATAGGTCAATAAAAACAAAGAAGGCTATTAAAATACCTATTTACGAGTATAATGTGTGTCCCTCAGTATTATGTCTCTGGTGTTACCGCCTTGAAAATCACTCATTACAAAAAGACACATTTACAAGTACCTTGAGCATTCCCTCCGGTGGCAAATTGTTATTGGGGTAAGGCGGGTGTATATTAATGAAAATGATTTGCTAATCACACCTTTTGATTATGTCATGAATTTGAGGATGCCGTTGATCATTTGGTGTGTCTAGATTCAAAGTGTCACTTGGTGATTGTAACGGTAGTCGTCATATTCCTCCTCCTCGGACGAGGAGAGGCGAGAAGGATCGGACCAATACGCGGAGTGGTTAGTGCTCATATTGATTTAATCAAAACGAAACAACACTTACAAATACAAAAAACAACAAACGTGACAAAACCGAAAATAGTCCCGTGTGGCACAAACACTGACACGAGATACAAACACCCACAACACACACGTGAAACCCAGGCTGCCTAAGTATGATTCTCAATCAGGGACAACGATTGACAGCTGCCTCTGATTGAGAATCATACCCTGCCGAACACAAACATCCCAACATAGAAAATCACACATAGACAAACCCACCCAACTCACGCCCTGACCAACTAAATAAATACAAGACAAAAGAAAACAGGTCAGGAACGTGACAGTGATACTCAATTTAAATTAAGAGACATAACAATGTGAGCAAAGGTATTAATCATATCACTTTAATAAATTATTTTTTATAGGGTTAATTACCTTAGATTTGAGCATCTGTGGCCTCCATTTAAGAAAATCCTCAGTGAGCAAATGTTGAAAGATGGAACTAAAACACAAAGCATTTAACTTGTTTACCACAAGAGTGATGAATAGGTAGTCATGTCCTTTTATGATTATCTTTTTCAAAGATAGACTAGTAACACCTGTTTATACACAAAGTGTATAAAAACAAAGTCACAAACACATGAGATAGATACAAGTTCTTGGATACCCTAAACAGCAAGAGCTCAGCCTGCAAGACACAAGACAGAAGCGTTTACGCAGGCAGCCTGGTGGTTAGAGCATTGGGCCAGTAACCAGAAGGTTGCTAGATCGAATCCCTGAGCTGACAAGGTAAAAATCTGCTGTTCTACCCCTGAACGAGGCAGTTAATCCACTGTTCCTAGGCTGTCATGGTAAATAAGAATTTGTTCTTAACTGACTTGCCTAGTTAAATAAAGAAAATCATGCCACATTTTTATGAGTAATCAATCTTACATTTTATTTTATGAGTAATCCTCTTACATTTTTAGAGGCCTGTCTTTCTTTCCATCTTATTCCTATGCACAGTTGTTCTCAATCACTCCTGCCGACAAAGTTCTTATTTCAGAGGGGTTGTGATAAAATGGGCTTCTCGTAAAACCCTGTGAAAATATTTCCCCCGCTATAATAACAAACTGTGTTTCTCTGAGTCTCTTCTTTCTGTTAGTGAGGAAACCCAACCCAGATTGGGGGGATGGATGAAAGGCTAGCCAGTCTGACCCGGTCTAGCCCGGACTGAAGCTGATCAGGGGGTGAACGCCAGTCAGTCATAGACGTGAACCCGTTATCATCAGATACCCTGGACTCAGCAGACCTCTCGGGGTGTGTCTGACATCACACCCTATCCGCTACATCAGGGGTTCCGAAACTTTTTCACTCAGGCGCCCCTTCCAGCATTGGGGATTATCCCTCACCCAAACGCACGCCATGTCTATTCCAATATGCACAAGCTCTGTTCATGACAGAAATTGTTCTTTGTTATTGGCTTAGTTATTTATTTGTTTTTATTTCACCTTTATTTAACCAGGTAGGCTAGTTGAGAACAAGTTCTCATTTGCAACTGCGACCTGGCCAAGATAAAGCAAAGGAGTGTGACACAGACAACAACACAGAGTTACACATGGAGTAAACAATAAACAAGCCAATAACACAATAAACAAGTCAATGACACAGTATAAAAAAGAAAGTCTATATACAGTGTGTGCAAAAGGCATGAGGAGGTAGGCAATAAATAGGCCATAGGAGTGAATAATTACAATTTAGCAGATTAACACTGGAGTGATAAATGAGCAGCTTTCCAATCTTTGGGGATCTCGGACGATATGAAAGAGAGGTTGAACAGGCTGGTAATAGGGGTTGCAACAATGGCAGCGGATAGTTTTAGAAAGAGAGGGTCCAGATTGTCTAGCCCAGCTGATTTGTACGGGTCCAGGTTTTGCAGCTCTTTCAGAACATCTGCTATCTGGATTTTGGTGAAGGAGAAGCTGGGGAGGCTTGGGCGAGTAGCTGCGGGGGAGGCGGAGCTGTTGGCCGGGGTTGGAGTAGCCAGGAGGAAGGCATGGCCAGCCGTTGAGAAATGCTTATTGAAATTTTCGATTATCATGGATTTATCAGTGGTGACCGTGTTACCTAGCCTCAGTGCAGTGGGCAGCTGGGAGGAGGTGCTCTTGTTCTCCATGGACTTTACAGTGTTCCAAAACTTTTTGGAGTTAGAGCTACAGGATGTGAATTTCTGCTTGAAAAAGCTAGCCTTTGCTTTCCTGACTGACTGCGTGTATTGGTTCCTGACTTCCCTGAACAGTTGCATATCGTGGGGACTATTCGATGCTATTGCAGTCCGCCACAGGATGTTTTTGTGCTGGTCAAGGGCAGTCAAGTCTGGAGTGAACCAAGGGCTATATCTGTTCTTAGTTCTGCATTTTTTGAACGGCGCATGCTTATCTAAGATGGTGAGGAAATTACTTTCAAAGAATGACCAGGCATCCTCGACTGACGGTATGAGGTCGATATCCTTCCAGGATACCCGGGCCAGGTCGATTAGAAAGGCCTGCTCGCAGAAGTGTTTTAGGGAGCGTTTGACAGTTATGAGGGGTGGTCGTTTGCCTGCGGACCCATAGCGGATACAGGCAATGAGGCAGTGATCGCTGAGATCCTGATTGAAAACAGCGGAGGTGTATTTGGAGGGCAAGTTGGTCAGGATAATGTCTATGAGGGTGCCCATGTTTACGGATTTAGGGTTGTACCTGGTGGGTTCTTTGATGACTTGTGTGAGATTGAGGGCATCAAGCTTAGATTGTAGGACTGCCGGGATGTTAAGCATATCCCACTTTAGGTCACCTAACAGAACGAGCTCTGAAGCTAGATGGGGGGCGATCAATTCACAAATGGTGTCCAGGGCACAGCTGGGAGCGGAGGGGGGTCGATAGCAGGCGGCAACAGTGAGAGACTTATTTCTGGAGAGGTCAAATGTTTTTTTTCTTTGCAGGCTATCTCTGCAGTAGATTGCAACTCCTCCCCCTTTGGCAGTTCTATCTTGACGGAAAATGTTGTAGCTGGGTATGGAAATCTCAGAATTGTTGGTGGCCTTCCTAAGCCAGGATTCAGACACGGCAAGGACATCAGGGTTGGCGGAGTGTGCTAAAGCAGTGAGTAAAACAAACTTAGGGAGGAGGCTTCTGATGTTGACATGCATGAAACCAAGGTTTTTTCTATCACAGAAGTCAACAAAGGAGGGTGCTTGGGGACACGCAGGGCCTGGGTTTACCTCCACATCACCCGAGGAACAGAGGAGGAGTAGGATGAGGGTACGGCTGAAGGCTATCAAAACTGGTCGTCTAGAGCGTTAGGGACAAAGAATAAAAGGAGCAGATTTCTGGGCGTGGTAGAATAGATTCAGGACACAATGTGCAGACAGAGGTATGGTGGGGTGCGTGTACAGCGGAGGTAAGCCCAGGCACTGAGTGATGATAAGAGAGGTTGGATCTCTGGATAAGCTGATTATAATGGGTGAGGTCACCGCATGAGTGGGAGGTGGAACAAAGGAGGTATCAGAGGTATAATGAGTGGAACTAGGGGCTCCATTGTAAACTAAAACAATGATAACTAACCTAAACAACAGTATACAAGGCATATTGACATATGAGAGAGACATACAGCGAGGCATAAAGTAATCACAGGTGTTGATTTGGAGAGCTAGCTAAGACAACAACGGGTGAGACAACAACAGCTAATCAGCTAAAACAACAACAGGTAAAATGGCGATGAATGGGCAGAGAGGGTCGGTTAACTGGGGCCGACAGATAAACAAAAAACAAAAAATAAATAAACAGAATGGAGTACCGTGATTAATGGACAGTCCAGCGGGCATCAGCTATGTAGCCAAGTGATCATAGGGTCCAGGGGGCAGCAATAGAAGGAACAGGGAAGCCACGGAGTAGTCGTTACTACATGTTAGCACGCGGGCGACACGGCGTTTAAAGTTAGTAGCCCGGGGCTAGTAGAAGCGTCTGCTCCGACGTCCGACGGAGGCCGGTTGAAGGCACAGCGGATGGAGTATTCGTCGGCAGACCTGTCGTAATGGGGCGGCGGAGCGCCGTGTCGACTAAGGATCCAAGCTAGATGGCGAAAGAGGTATTGTAGTTGTAGTAATTTACAGACAGTTAGCAGGCCGATGCTAACACGCTAACAGTTAGTAGGCCGGGGCTAAACGAGCTAGCAGTTAGCAGACCGGGTTAGCAAGCAAGCAGTTAGCAGGGGCTAGCAGTTAGCAGACCTCTAGGTCTGGATCAGGTATGGGATCAGAAGACCAACACCTTTGATAAAGTCAGACTCTGGGATGAGGGGGAAGATGGGAAAGAGAGATAATCTCCCATATGACAGACTGGATACCCTAACTGTAGCATAGACTAACTGTAACAAGCTGTTAAAGCAGCAGAAAGACCAACCCAATACACAGACACAACACACACAACACACACACACACACACACACACACACATACACACAATACAATGTATTCTATCATCATGCATTGAAAACATACCCAGAACACTTTAGACTTATGACCTTGCTCCAACCAAGGTGCATAAATAGAGGAGCACACTGAAGAGAGAAATATATTCAGCCACTCTTTGAGGAGAATGGAAGTTGACTGTAAGCATTACCATCAACACATTCATCACTGTATTCACTGTACTGTAAACAACTGCTGAGAAAAGTAACTCATAGGGTTCAATCCCAGGTCCCTCAAGGGCCCGCATTAACAACATGTCCTGTTTTTCCATCACACAAAAAACAGTGCAGCTCGAATGGCATGGAATTACTGGCAGATTTTTTCTAAATTATTAATCTGATCGTTCCTGTTTTACTTCGGATGGTCAGTGCAAAATTGATCAGCGTGGTGAGTTCTCACTGAAAGTCCATGTGGAAACTAAAATATTGATACCTGGAGGCTGTAACTTCCTACTGTTAGTAATCGTAAACATTTCTGACCCATATAAACTGTACAAAGCAACACAGTGTCCTCTAGATTTACTGCTCTGTCCTGAGATGACCTACACTCTTAGAATTAGTGGTGACTCCTGGAACCCCGGAGTTCCTCGAGGAACCATTGCTAGTCAATGGTTCATATTTACACCTTTGGTTAGCTGAGGTGTTCTTGGAAGAACCTTTAATGGTTCAATGTAACAACGGGTTCGTGGAGGAACACTGGGGGCGTAGGGGCGTGGCTTTCAGATAGATCTTTTTTGGGACACGTGACTAATGTCATTACTGTTCATCTGTTCTGTTGTATTGTCATCACATGTTAAAGGTCCCAAACAGTCATTCTGATTTCCATGTAAAATAGCCTTTTGAGTGGCTAAAATATCACCCATAAAACATTGTTTGGGATAGAAATGCTATATATATTTTTTTGTATTACTTCTCTCTTGGCTAACTACTGGGAAGTTTGAAAAGGCAGGCTGAGTGGGCGGAAAGCTTCCGTTCATGAACTGGCCTTGACTGACATCTCTTTGAAACACCTGCTGTATGCAGTGAGCAGTGTTGCAGTAAAAATGTCTCAAGCAAATTTGGTGACACACAAAGCAAGTCAAACAGCATTGAAATTGCATTCTAAATGGGGGGGTTTCTATACTGTACCTCTCCCATTTGGCATGTCTCTTGTGATGCGGTTGACAGCAACACCGACGGATATGTTGACATGACAACTGCGTCAGAGTTTTGAATGACCCTTCTCCCCCTTTTCTTCCATGCTGCTGAAGACCTAGCTCGCCAGTAACTAGCGAACACCAGACACAGATGAAAGGGGAAACACATAAGTATCTTTGCCATAAATTAATAGTGTCAACTTTTAATTAAGGCGGTACTTATTTATACTGAACAAAAATATAAACGCAACATGTAAATTGTTGGTCCCATGTTTCATGAGCTGTGTGGCATATCAAGAAGCTGATTAAACAGCTTGATCATTACACTGGTGCCCTTTGTGCTGGGGACCATAAAAGGCCACTCCACATCCGGCCTCTTCACCTGCAGGATCGTCTGAAACCAGCCACACGGACAGCTGATGAAACTGAGGAGTATTTCTGTCTGCAATAAAGCCCTTTTGTGGGGAGAAACTCATTCTGATTGGCTGGGCCTGGCTCACCAGTGGGCGGGTCTGGCTTCCAAGTGGGTGGGCTTATGCCCTCCCAGGCTCACCCATGGCTGTGCCCCTGCCCATTCATTAGAGCCTAATGAATTGAATTCCTTATATGAACTGTAACTGTGAAATTGTTGAAATTGTTGCATGTTGTGTTTATATTTTTGTTCAGTATAAATTAGGTAAAATAATATAATGTTACCATTGGTGTATAAAAATGAGAGTTAGGGTGATGATCCCGCCTCCTGAATCCAAGTGTTTGACATGGGCGAGGAGACCAGTAACTTTATGATCAAACTTTATCAATGTAGAAGCAACAGTCATTTTTCATGCGCCGCTGTTAGCCATTAAATTACATGAATTCCTGTTCATGTGTTCTGTTGTATTGTCAGCACATGTTAACACTGACAGTTTTGTAGTGTCAATGAGGCTAACAGCTGTATATGATTTCCCCAAGAGCCTATGCAAATCCCAAAATTGGAATAGTTACCATTTTATTAGTGTATGTAATTAGCAATGTTTATGTTATACAAAAACATGTAATATAGATGAATATTCAAGGAACATTTTTTTTCTTCAGTTTATTAACTTAAGATGATCAACAGGAATGAGATTTATGCTTACGGGTGGCCCAAAAAATATATATCTTAAAGCCACTCCCCTACTAAGCCTTGCCTCTACGCCAGGGTTCTGGTAGCGGGAAAAAACAGTGGGCAGAGACGTGCTAGATTTTCTACAAGAAATCTGCCTCCCGAAAAAGCTTCTCCCAAGTGGGTGAGACACCTACTCCCGTTACCTACCGTTGCACTGCAGCTTGGATTCCACCTGGCGATCTGTTCACCGTCTGCCCTGTCCTGTCTCGGCCTGTCTGGTACAGGTACCCCCGCCACACACTTCCCTCTCTTTTCAGCTTTCGCTCGCCTCCAGCACACACACACTGTTGGGATGAGTGACTCTGAACTTACAATGGCTAGCCCCAAGTCGTTATATATATTTCTTGTGCTTTATGCTATTTGCCTCATGACTCATGCATGCTTTGTTGACTATGAACTTGCTTGTTTACCCGACCGTGGGACAGACTATGTTTGTTCCCACATTCGGGACTCTGACTCTCTATTGGTTACAAGCTCTTGGCCTCCCATCCTATTCTAACCACCTCTCGCTGGCTTTGCATTCATGTTACCTGATGAAATTGCTGTACAATAAGATCTTGTTGTTATCTGATGTACATTCAAATGTCATAAAAAAATTGAAACTGCAGAGCTCTCCCTGTCCTCTGCCGTGCCCTGATTGTATTGATGCTGATGATATCTGGAAATTTGCATGTACACACTGGCCCATCTACTGTTGCTAGCCCAAATTCTGACTTATGCTCTGATATATGCTTCACTGATTTCTGGTCTCGTAAATGCCTGGGTTTCTGCAAGAAGCTTATTACCTAAAATTGATCAATTGAAAGTAGGGATGCACCGATATGACATTTTTGACCGATACTGATATCCAATATTTTCCTTGCCAAGAATCCCAATACCGGTAACAGATATAAAAAAATGTAGTGCCCTTTTAAGTATTCTAGTACAGTTAAATAGTTAAAACACACACACACACACACACACACACACAATGACCAAAAAGTTATTTTGTTGCATTTACTGTACCTATGATAAAAATTACAGACCTCTACATGCTTTGTAAGTAGGAAAACCTGCAAAATCGGCAGTGTATCAAATACTTGTTCTCCCCACTGTATGTCCCCGTATGTCCCCATCAAAACCTATTTCTTTCACTTACTTGCTGTGCTGTTTTGTTGTTCATTTGTTCAGTCGTTTCATTCTCAACCAGGATTTCAGCATACATGTCAAGCAGTGGAGTTTCAGCTCTGTCTGTCCGTGGCCTCTCTTCCCTGGTGCGCACTGTCACTGTGTCCGTTTCCATCTTGTCCAGCTGTGTCTGTAACGTTTCACATTAACCCTGTTTCTTGTCTGCATCGAAGTAGCGGTCCTTGTACCTAGCATCGAGCATGGTGGTGACACAGTAAAGCAGCTCAGAGAGAATGCCACGGAATCGTAGGTCACAGCCTCTAGTAGAGTACTTTGCCAAGTGAACACCACAATCTGTGTCAGCAGTTCTGTTGAGCAGGCGTTTCAAATCCATGACAGAGGTATCACGTCTGTGGCAGACGCAGTTGATGAGCTTATTTCTCGAGTCAGTTGTTCGAATGGAGCTAGGATTGTGTTCATGTTTCCAAGTTTCAAACATGTTCTCAAATGCCATTGAAATGACAGCAGCGGTATGAGAACCAGCACGTTCTTGAGCATGCAATACGGCTTTCCTCAGTACGAAATCCTCGTCGACCCACTGTGCTGTCAGACTCAGCATGTTCATGGGGCTGACATCGCTGGTCCAAATGTCAGTCGTGAAGCTAATAGCAGTGACGCAAATAACAAGTAGCTCATGGATGTGTGTTTCAACAATACTGTGTAACTCCGGTAGGGCAACATCTGAAATAGCAGATGCTCGATGTTGGCATTTTTAGCTAATATCGTCCGATTCCAATATGCTTACCGATATATCATACATCTCTAATTGAAAGTGTGGGTTCACGGCTCCAATCCAGATGTGTTGGTCATTACTGAGACATGGTTAAGAAAGAGTGTTTTGAACACTGATGTTAACCTTTCTGGTTATAACCTTTTTTGGCAAGACAGATCTTCCAAAGGTAGTGGAGTGGCAATATTTACCAAGGAACACCTTCAGTGCTCGGTTATCTCCACCAAGTCTGTCCCCAAACAATATGATCTGCTGGTTTTTAGAATGAAATATTTATTTAGCCCTTTGTTGACTGTTGCTGGGTGTTATTGTCCACCTTCAGCACCGGCCTGTACCCTAAATGCCCTAAACTCTCTTCTGGCCCCTTATACTAAGTCAGAATTAAACCACCTGACCAAGTCCTAAAGCAATTGGACTGCCTAAATCTTTCTCAGATTATTACCAATCCCACAAGGTATGACTCCAAACTAGAGGTCGACTGATTAATCGGAATGGCCGATTAATAAGGGCCGATTTCAAGTTTTCATAACAATCGGAAATCGGTAATTTTGGGCGCCGATTTGCCTATTTATTTTATAAATTTTTTATACCTTTATTTAACTAGGCAAGTCAGTTAAGAACACATTCTTACTTTCAATGACGGCCTAGGAACGGTGGGTTAACTGCCTTGTTCAGGAGCAGAACGACAGATTTTCACCTTGTCAGCTCGGGGGATCCAATCTTGCAACCTTACAGTTAACTAGTCCAATGCATTAACGACCTGCCTCTCTCTCGTTGCACTCCACAAGGAGACTAATCTTAAGGAGACTAATTAAACTTATCTTATAAAAAACAATCAATCATAACCACTAGTTAACTACACATGGTTGATGATATTACTAGATATTATCTAGCGTGTCCTGCGTTGCATATAATCTGACTGAGCATACAAGCATACAAGTATCTAAGTATCTGACTGAGCGGTGGTAGGCAAAAGCAGGCGCGTAAACATTCATTCAAACAGCACTTTCGTGCGTTTTGCCAGCAGCTCTTCGTTGTGCGTCAAGCATTGCGCTGTTTATGACTTCAAGCCTATCAACTCCCGAGATGAGGCTGGTGTAACCGAAGTGAAATGGCTAGCTAGTTAGCGCGCGCTAATAGCGTTTCAAACATCACTCGCTCTGAGCCTTCTAGTAGTTGTTCCCCATGCTCTGCATGGGTAATGCTGCTTCGATGGTGGCTGTTGTCGTTGGTTCGAGCCCAGGGAGGAGCGAGGAGAGGGACGGAAGCTATACTGTTACACTTGCAATACTAAAGTGCCTATAAGAACATCCAATAGTCAAAGGTTAATGACATACAAATGGTATAGAGGGAAGTAGTCCTATAATTCCTATAATAACTACAACCTAAAACTTCTTACCTGGGAATATTGAAGACTCATGTTAAAACGAACCACCAGCTTTCATATGTTCTCATGTTCTGAGCAAGGAACTGAAACGTTAGCTTTCTTACATAGCACATATTGCACTTTTACTTTCTTCTCCAACACTTTGTTTTTGCATTATTTAAATCAAATTGAACATGTTTCATTATTTACTTGAGGCTAAATTGATTTTATTTATGTATTATATTAAGTTAAAATAAGTGTCCATTCAGTATTGTTGTAATTGTCATTATTACAAATAAAATAAAATCGGCCGATTAATCGGTATCGGCTTTTTTGGGCATCCAATAATCGGTATCGGTATCGGCGTTGAAAAATCATAATCGGTCGACCTCTACTCCAAACACCCAGAAAAGGCTACTCTCCTTGATGCTATCCTCACAAATAATCCTGGTAGGTATCAGTCTGGTATTATCTGTAATGACCTAAGTGATTACTGTTTTACAGCCTGTGTTCGTAATGGCTGCTCAGTGAAATGACCTGTCCTGATTTGTCATAGATGCTTGCTAAAAAACTTTAATGCGCAAGCCTTCCTTCATGACCTGGCCTCTGTAAATTGGTATAGAATCAGCTTGATCCCCTCTGTCGAAGACACTTGGACCTGCTTTTTTTTATATTTTCAGTGGTATTGTTAACAAACACGCCCCCATAAAGAACATTTGAATTAAAACAGGTTCAGCCCCTGGTTCGACCGTGATCTGGCGAGTTACTCCACCTCAAGAATTCCATTTGGCGAAAGGCTCAGCACGTGAATACTCAGGCTGACTGGCTCTTGTTCAGGCAAATGAGAAATAAGTGCACTCAGGCTATCCTGAAGGCCAAAGTTAGTTACTTTAAGGAGCAGTTCTCTCTCTGTGGGTCTAACCCCAAGAAGTTCTGGGAAACAATTAAAGACCTGGAGAATAAACCCTCCTCCTAACAGCTGCCTATGTCCCTTAATGTTGATGATGTGGTTGTTACTGACAAAGGGCACGTGGCTTAGCTCTTTAATCACCACTTGATTAAGTCAGGATTCCTATTTGACTCAGCAAATAGCCTTAGGGTACTCCCTTGGTGACAGGCAGCGGCTGAGAAAGCAGATGTTCTGACTTTATACACTGCACTCTTTGAGAGAGTTAGTTAGCAAACCAGGCCAAAGACCCTTCAGAGACACCAATACTCCTTAGCCGGCCCACAAGAATGGAATGGTCTACCGTATCAAAAGCTTTGACCAAGTCAAAGCACAACATTGCTTAGAATCAAGGGCAATGGTGACATCATTTAGGACCTTTAAGGTTGCAGTGACACATCCATAACCTAAGCGGAAACCAGATTGCATACTAGAGAGAATACTACAGACATCAAGAAAGCCAGTCAGTTGATTATTGACAAGTTTTTCCAACACTTTTGATAAACAGATAAGCTTGATCTCCCCCTATAAATAAAGGACGAACAGTGGCTGCCTTCCAAGCAATGGGAACCTCCCCAGAGAGGAGAGACAGGTTAAAAAGGTCAGAGATAGGCTCTGCGATGATAGGGGCTGCAACCTTAAAGAAGAAAGGATCTAAACCATCTGACCCAGATGTTTTTTGGGGGTCAAGTTTAAGGAGCTCCTTTAGCACCTCGGACTCAGTGACCGCCTGCAGGGAGAAACTTTGTAGCGGGGCAGGGGAAAAAGAGGGTGGTGTATCGGGGCTAGTCGCATTAGAAGGGGTTGGAGATCAGGAAATGTTGGACGGGCAAGGATGCATTGCTCATGAGTGGCACAGCGGACTAAGGCACTACATCTCAGTGCTTGAGGCGTCACTACAGACACCCTGGTTCAAATCCAGGCTGTATCACAACCGGCTGTGATTGGGAGTCCCATAGGGTGGCGCGCAATTGACTCAGCGTCGTCCGGGTTTGGCCGATGTAGATTTATTAAATACGAATTTATTCTTAACTGACTTGCCTAGTTAAATAATGCTTAAATAAATAAAGGTTGATACATTGAACCACCACTAATTTTAAGAGTGTATAGTAGATCTCAATGTGTCACCAACAGACATCCATCCATCCCTCTTCTCTCTCTCATTCTACCTATCCAACTCTCTCTCTATCCCTCTGTCTGTCTCTCTCTCTCTCCCAACCACATCTCTCTTTCTCGCCCTCTTATTAGTCAGCTTAACGATGCTGACATACACATGTGAGAGGTCCTCTATCAGACCCACACAGCCACAGAGAGAGAAATAGAGAGAGAAAGAGAGAGAATGAGAGAGAGAGAGAGAGAGAGAGAGAGAGAGAGAGAGAGAGAGAGAGAGAGAGAGAGAGAGAGAGAGAGAGAGAGAGAGAGAGAGAGAGAGAGAGAGAGAGATGGAGGGGTGAGGGGTCGAGAGAGAGGGGGGAGAGGGGGAGATAGAGATGGAGAGAGAGCTGATCAAATATTAATGCTCTACTCCCTCTCTGTTCCTATCAGGGCTTAGAGACACATAGCTATGTTAATTAATTATTCAACACCTATAGAACTGAACACTACCCTGAGCAATGTACAAGGTCACTTCAGTCCATGGGTATGTTCAATTATCATACACTGGAAAACAAAATGTATCTGCAAACTTTTATACAGTATGTTATATTGCCAATTACAAAGTGCTTTATTTGTCGAAAATGGATTAAGAGTTTTGACACGTAAGTAGGCCTAGGTCTTTATCAGGGCAAAGAAAACACAACAGCAAATATTCAGTGATTGGGTATTCAACTTCTGCAAGTGTAAACCACTATAATGTACTGTGTTCACCTCCTACCCAGTCCTTGAGTCCTTTCTCAACGACTAGGGCTGTACATACCACATTCCAACCAACAGCAATTCTTGATGAGCAATCTATTCGCCGGTCATGCTCATTTAGGTCTTTGGATTTGCTAGCTAGCTGCGTTTGGGCAGGCATTCACATGGAGCGCTCTTGATTATATTGCTAAAGGTCCTTTATTAGTTTGTTAACCGGATGAAATCAGAGCTAATGAATTATCATCAGCCAAAGCACTACACACAATGGCTATCACTGCATGGTGTGTGACACACACACACACACACACACACACACACACACACACACACACACACACACACACACACACACACACACACACACACACACACACACACACACACACACACACACACACACACACACAGCCTCCCTCACTTCAATCACAGACACACACACACACACACACATGCACACACGCACACACATACGCACACACACGCACACACACTCCTAATGACAGATGCAGCCCCCGCTTTACACACCCCCTCACTATCCTGTGCCCCTCTCCTCACCCCCATCCTCCCTTCCACATGCCCCCTTCTCTCTAGAAGTACAACCACACTGAAAGGGGTCCAAGCCTAAATGGAATCCCCTACCCTTATCTCCCTTTTCTCTGAGTGGGGTAACTGGTGGGGTAAGGCTGGGGGTATATTTAGCTTCACTACATAGGCTGATTCTAACGAGGGGGGTCTTGGTTCATGTAACCCCCAGTCTTACCACCATCTGTAGGGCAGAAGCCCCCCTCTTACCCCCCTGTGTAGGGGCAGAAACGGGGAGGTATGTACACCTGGCGGGGTGCTAATGAGCAGTTGACAGTGTGTCTCAGCGGGCGTCGTATGGAGTGGATATGCTCAGGTGAGGGAGTGTGGCTGTGCGGGGCTGGGGAGTGTCCCTCAGGTGTAGGGTCTCCACCAATTAGCAGCAAATCAGAGAAGGTACCAGGTGTCCCTGTCTGTCTGTTACTCAAAGTGGATAAGAGTATTCGGGT
The DNA here is from genome assembly GCF_045679555.1 of Salvelinus alpinus. Lineage (NCBI taxonomy): Eukaryota > Metazoa > Chordata > Actinopteri > Salmoniformes > Salmonidae > Salvelinus > Salvelinus alpinus. The sequence goes on from NC_092109.1 coordinate 6,479,487, forward strand.
CATATGCTCAACAGATCCTTTCACTCTTTGCTCATACCCTACACGTCCCATAGGTGGAGGGCTGTTATACAGCCTTATACAGCCTGTCTGTTCTGTCTGTTCTATGGGGATTAATCAGCAGACCAGAGCCAGGCCAGGTTTGTTTGGGTGGCTGACTGTAGTGGGCGAATCCATAGAGACCCCTGGCCTGTTTCCTAAACATGTGGCAGTGGTTACTCCAGAGGGGGGACTGGTGGGGGTGGAGGGCGGAGGGGGATCGGTTAAGATGGAGGGGGTGGAGAGAGAGGTTGGGCTAGAAGAGGGGTAAAGAGGGGTTGCAGTAGCGTGACTCTCCCTGTGTCTGTCTGTGCTCTTGAGATGGCATTTTTGCATTTTGTGGTTGATGATTCAGTTAGAGCAGGATGACTGTTTTTATTTTATTCAACCTTTATTTAACTAGGCAAGTCAGTTAAGAACAAATTATTATTTACAATGACGGCCTACCAAAAGGCAAAAGGTCTCCTGCGGGACGGGGGCTGGGATTATAAATAAATAAATAAATAAAATATGAATATAAGACAAAACACACATCACGACAAGAGAGACACCGCAACACTACATAAAGAGAAACCTAAGACAACAACACAGCATGGCAGCAACACATGACAAAAACATAGTAGCAACACAACATGGTAGCAGCACAAAACACGGTACAAACAGTATTGGGCACAGACAACAGCACAAAGGGCAAGAAGGTAGAGACAACAATACATCACACAAAGCAGCCACAACTGTCAGTAAGAGTGTCCATGATTGAGTCTTTGAATGAAGAGATCGAGATACAACTGTCCAGTTTGTGTGCTTGCTGCAGCGAACTGAAAAGAGGAGCGACCCAGGGATGTGTGTGCTTTGGGGACCTTTAACAGAATGTGACTGGCAGAACGGGTGTTGTATGTGGAGGACGAGGGCTGCAGTAGATATCTCAGATAGGCCTCACTCCCCCCTATCTGAGATATCTACTGTTCAGTCTGTCTCTGACAACATACTCCCCCCCCCTTCTCTGACTGTCTCTTCCCAATATAACCCTTCCCCTTTCCCTGTTCTATTTAGTTCAACATTGGGTTGTATCATACATTCTGGGAACAGAATTTGCTATTTTGGTTGTATTGTACAATCTGAGACCTAGAGTTCGTTTCTAGGAAGAATCACCCTGCCCTCTGTATTTTTATTCTATCCCCTTCTAAAGTCTGGGGATTTGAATAGCGTGAGTCAACGGAAGTGTGAGTTTTATTGTCAATGGTAATGATTAATCAAAGCTGAATTCCTCCTTTCCTCCGAGGGCAAAATGTCGAGAGCTGAGGGAGAGAGGAGAAAAATAGCATAGCATCACACACACACACACACACACACACACACACACACACACACACACACACACACACACACACACACACACACACACACACACACACACACACACACACACACACACACACACACACACACACACACACACACACACACACACCCTGCTACTGTGTTTCCCAGGCGTTATATTTTCTGGGGATATTAGTTGTTTCCGCTTCGTTCAGCTGTGTTGGAGAGAAAGGCCGTTTGAAACAGTACAAGGCTCATTACAGTCAAAATATCCGGGAAGAAACACAATGTTACCTTGTAGAATCAATGAACGCCACTCTCCTGCATCATAATGGAGGATAGCATTTACATTTTTGTGTGGAAAGGGAACACAGAGGAACAAACGATTCCAACCTACATAACAGGTTGTTGGTCCATTCAGTGTATGACTGGTTTACCAAACAGGGTTAAAGGGTTAAAGGGTACCTAACCCCTCTCTGGCTCCACAAGCATTACCTAGAGGATCATTTGCATCCCAGACGTGGCTAGTGGAATTTCCATCTCGAGGAGAAGCAGGCAGTAGCCTTGAGGCCTTTTGAACGAGGCTGGTGTGTGTGCGTGCGTGTGCATGCTGTGTGTGTGTGTGTGTGTGTGTGTGTGTGTGTGTGTGTGTGTGTGTGTGTGTGTGTGTGTGTGTGTGTGTGTGTGTGTGTGTGTGTGTGTGTGTGTGTGTGTGTGTGTGTGTGTGTGTGTGTGTGTGTGTGTGTGTGTGTGTGTGTGTGTGTGTGTGTGTGTGTGTGTGTGTGTGTGTGTGTGTGTGTGTGTGTGTGTGTGTGTGTGTGTGTGTGTGTGTGTGTGTGTGTGTGTGTGTGTGTGTGTGTGTGTGTGTGTGTGTGTGTGTGTGTGTGTGCGTGTGTGTGTGTGTGACGTTCTAGGGTCTCTCCGGGCAGGCAGCTCAACAGCAGAAAAACACCACTGTCTGTGATTCTGGGTTAATTAACATTCCAGCCTAGTTTCTCAGGGTATAGCATGCATGACCTGCAGCCCCAGGGCATCTTGGGATAGCAGAGGCCCGTGGAGGAGGGAGCCATCCTGACACGCTAATGACCTTTGACCCCCAAATGAGCATGGCTCAGGAGTTAAACAGCAAAGTAAATGTTGGGAAACAAATTGTTTTTACCGATAAGAAAAATAGCTCTGTCGCAGGTGGTTTTCTGTGGTGATTGAGGTGCGGAAGTCAAAAGTCTGGAGCATCGATAGTGTGTCAAGATATTTACACTTATCTGAGCAATAAAAATAATCTCTTGCTTTCTCTGTATCGCTCTCTAATCTCTTCTCACACACAACAAAGCACACACAGAGAAACAAAATACTCCGGAAACAAAACACATGACCTGCCTGAGGAACAGGGAAAATGTGAATATTGAATGGCAACCTTTGACTGACCTCAGAGATACAGAGCTCTCTCCATCGTGATTGGACAGATGCCAAGCCAGGGTCGTCCCTACTGGGTCGTGGCCAAAGTGGGCTCATCCGTGCTGGAGAAGGGCCAAAGTGATGACTCAGTCAAGAGGACAGTGGAGGTGTGAGTCCCACTAATGATGAGAGGAGAGGTTGATACGCGAGTTCCGAACTGCCTCTGGAAGCAACATCAGCACAAGAACTGTTCGTCGGGACATTCATGAAATGGGTTTCCATGGCCGAGCAGCCGCACACAAGCCTAAGATCACCATTCGCAATGCCAAGTGTCGGCTGGAGTGGTGTAAAGCTAGGCCCCATTGGACTCTGGAGCAGTGGAAACGCATTCTCTGGAGTGATGAATCACACCCAACCATCTGGCAGTCCGACGGACGAATGTGGGATTGGCGGATGCCAGGAGAACACTACCTGCACAAACGCATAGTGCCAACTTTATCCCATTACCCAACAATATGAAAGCAGATCTAATGAAATGGAACAAACTTCCCATAAATCCTACAGTTAGAATACACCTCTTCAGAATGGCATGGCTCCCAAAGTTTTTATATTTATTCTCGGTAATACTAATTACCTCACCGAAGACATTCTTTAAAAAAAGGATACTCGGACATAACAGACTTTATATCGTAGAATAAAAATGAAAGTTTTACATCTTCCTAAGTCAGAGGGTGGTTTTAACCTTCCAGACTTGGAAGTGTATCGACTCGCCACCCAGGGATTTTACTTGCGACATATAGTGAAATGCACTAAAGAGAAACAGTGGGTACACAGTGAAGATGCGCATGCTCATCCCCAGAACCAATATCACTCTTTAAAAACACAACCCTATACAGTGGCGATTTCAGCATGTAAATGTTGGTGGGGCAAAATGTTTTTTTTTAAAGAAGTGGGACGCATGCCAGCAAAGCCACTACCCAACTCGAAACTAAACAATACATGAATTGCACTAAAACGGTGACTAACGGTGCCCACAAACTATTAGGGCCTACATAAAGCTGTCCCAACAGCAGTCCCTTGTCTGGCAGCGAAACCGTTCATTCAGCCTCTTTTACTGCCTTTTAAAATAACATAGCTCATATGGCTGACTTGCTTAAACAAATGTGGTGTCTATTGACATTTCAGATGTACAAACTATGGAATAAGGGGATGACAAGCGGATAAGAGGCAATCCGTCATTTCGATTAAAACATTAATGAGCGAGCTAGGACAGACGCAGTCAATATAACTATTTATTCAGCACTTTTGAAATGTACAGCGACAGAATTCAGAACATGGGACGTTCTTACAGTGTTCTCCCTGTACACAAAGTCAGAACCATAGGATAAATAAAGGGGGCATATAAGCAGACAATGAAAGCTCTTACAAAATGCGATGATTACATTTCTCTAAAACAGGTAATAGGCTGCATGTGCACCACCAAGTCAGAACAGTAGGCGAAATTAAGAGGGGTAAATAGACCAACTTATAGGGGTGGGCACATACAGCTACTAACAGCTTACTACACAACATACACTTAGTGTTACTTTCTTAGCTACAGTATACATATCTCCCTGCCATATTACATAATTTACGCAATAGCATACAAGACATTTTTGGACTCACCTTCTTGTGCTGTGCTCATTTGAACAGGAAGGTGGCACGGCGGTCCTTTGTGGGCAAATTTTGTCATCAAAGCCTGGCATTCTCTGGATTTATGGTGCTTTCAAGACAACTGGGAACTCTGAAAAAAAACACGGTCAAATCATGATGACGAAATTGATCTTCAGATCGTAGCTCTAGAAAGAGTTCCCGACTTACAATTCCGAGTTGGATGACCGTTCAAAATGTATTTCCCAGTCGGAGCCTGTTTTTTCCAGAATTCCCAGTTGTCTGGAACTCACTGAAGTCAAGTTTTCGCAGTTCCGAGTTAACAGTTGTTTTGAGCGCTGCACAAATCATGCTTCATTGACAACATGGCCAATGTTGAATGTTTATCATTTTAAACTTGGAACAGAGACTGATTCCTTTCAAACCACTCATTGTTGAATTTGCGATTTCCAACTTGTTGTGTCATGTTTATGTCCAATGGACGATGAGCACCGATACGTTTTATCTATAATTTCTCGTCATTATTTCTCTTCAAATGACAAGGATTTGTCGACTTGATTCATGATGACGACTGCTAGCTAAGATTTTGAAAGTCAGTCCAATCAAAGCTACTGTAGATATAATGTGATTTGACGTCATTTTATCTGTGGCCAATGACATTGAGCCTTCTTGGATGGGCACTTCTAATGTAACTCTATGGCAGCACCCAAGGGGCTTGAATTTTCGAGGTCTACCCTTAGACTTGGCGGTGACGTACTGTCCCCACGAGTGACAGAACACTGAGCTAATAATGGTGCAACTAGAGAACATTAACAACACCTACGCTCCATATTTTCCTTTGGCTGCCCCACCACCACATAAAGCACTGAGCTAGGCTGAAACACCTGCATTTTGGAGCTGCCTTACTCAAGAAAGCAACAAAATAGCTTTTCAGAATTCACCGATAAATTGGTCTATCTGGAAAGCTACAGGCATAGAAACTGTAAATGACTTGGTGATAGAAAATACATTTATTTCCATGACAGAATTAAAAAGCAATTTTGGACTGACCAATGTAGATATTTTGAAATACATGCAACTCAACCCATAAGAGTCTAAGCTCTGTCTAAGACAGGGGAGGGGTGGGTGGGATATTACTAAACTATATGGAATTGTTTAAAAAGGTCATAGTAAGGATCATTTAGCCATTTGATTTTGAAATGTAAATCCTCTTGAAGTAAAAATTATAATGTATATATATAAAATAAAATAAATTATGAACATTTGTATTTGGCCTTAGTGCAATTAGCCCATACACACACATTGAATAACAGATTCACTACGTGGAACAAGAGATAGTCCCGAAAAAAGTATGTTTTTCTGAAGTGTATATCCTATATCTGAGAGATATAAGAATGATCAGGAAACAATTTATTGGATTTTCTACATGTATTTAACCCCTTATTTTTATCACTTAACAGCCTCCATATACTGTATACTTACATATTCTCAACTGATACTGGGGGACTTTCAGGTGAGTCTTGTGAAGCCGGTATACATCCTAGAGTAAAACAACTGACATGTACATGTTCGCGAGAGTCTCACCTTTCCACAGTGGGGTATTAGTGTGTGTCCCAAACTGTTCGGACGCTACAGACAGAAGATGGCAGATCGGCTGTACCGACTTCAGACGAGTCCCAAGACGCTTGTGGGGGACGTAGATCAAAACGGAGAACACCATCATGTTCGTGAGAGTCTCATCTTTCCATGAGAGGGGTAATAGTTTATTAATAGGCCAAAGCATTCAGACGCTACAGAGAATTTTGTCAGAAGACCGATTTTCGGGATGTCTCATGGTCAGACAAACACCGCTCTGGATATGTCACCTTTCACCGCAGATGCTGAAGTGTGACAAAGGCAGATGTGGTGGATTGAGACGCATCCAATGCAAAAACCCAGATATCTCTATCTTAAATTTATCGATTTTTATGGGGATTTTTGTATTATGCTAATTAGATTTCCGCAGGGGCATCAACCTTATTCATTTTTAATATTTTAAATATTTTGGACACCAGAATAATATGGAGGGAATCCTATTTGAGTAAGAAAAGGATATTCATATGATAGGTAAGATATACAAACTTTGCAGAGAGCATATCCAACTAACAATCTCTTAGAAAATATAAACTACTGTAACCAAAACTTTAAAAGAACTGATATTGACACAAGATGGAGGGAATGTTGGAACATAACAAAATTACAGTGAACGAAAATGTACGCTCAATCCACTATAAACTAATGTATAGCATTTATTACACAAGAGACCAAAATTCCCAAATTCTACAGCACAATGTCAAAGTCATGTCTTAAGTGTAAAACTAACAATGACTCAGTAATCCATGCCTTCTGGGAATGCTATGAAGTCCAAAAGTTATGGGCGGAGTTAGAAAGCTGGCTGTCAGAAGTATTACAATGTAAATGTACTTTTAATCCATCTGTCTGCATATTTCAAGACATGGCATATGAGGGTGCAGTGAGATACCCGATGGGTTGGACAATACTTTTCTCGTCAATCATCTTGAACAAACGTATAGTTAAAAACTGGAGATCAACCAATCCTCCATCATTAACACAATGGAAAGATCAGATAGCCAAGTGGTTAGAGCGGCAGCGTTGGACTTGCAACCGGTTGCAAGATCAAATCCCAGAGCTGACAAGGTAAACATCTGTTGTTCTGCCCCTGAACAAGGCAGGTAAATTAACCCGCTGTCATTCAAAATAAAATGTGTTCTTGTTTACTGACTTACCTTAAATAAAGATGAAAATAAAACTTTTTTTCTGTTGTCTAAATGTTAAAAGGGCGACGCTGAGAAACAAAAGGGTACAGTTTGAGGCCATGTGGCGGAGAGTGATACGGGCGCTGGATATGTGTGAGCAGGTGGGTGATACGGGCACTGGGGGTGTGAGCAGGGGTGATGTTGGTGTGGTCGTTGTCGTATGTTTTGTATTGTACCAAAAAAAATCTGAAATAAAATCTTACAAAAAAAGAAGGGAGGATAAGGGAGAGAGGAAAAAGACAACAATATGGACAGAAAAAGACCTGGGATGATTATGAATTGAGAACAAAAAGTAATTCAGTGCTTGGTTCAGACATGTTTCATGAGAGATAGCATGATGGAGTGAGATGGGTAAACAGAGCACTGAATACACAGTTTACACTATACATAACTAATTACAGTATTACTCAGGAGTGAGATTTATTTCATGCTACACCAAAGATGCTTCAGGTCAGGAGATGTGTGAGTCAGACAGAGCCGCTAGGAGTAGTGAGAAGGAACGACCATTGGAGGGACTGCTTTTTAAATGGAAAATGTTCCCGGAAGATCAGTCACGAGGGAGGGATGGAGGGAAAAGGGAGGAGGGAAGGAGAGATGAGTTTGATGGATTTTCATGGGGTCTAATAATGTATGTGCGCACAGAAAAGAAGAGATGGGAAGAGGTGAAAGTTGAGAACTGGGTCATGGTCTCAGAGGATGTTAATGTCTACAGAGAATGAGGGTTGGAGATAATGATGCAGGGAGGGAGGAAAGTGAAATAGACATCCGCTCAACAAGATTTGGGGTTTCTTCGGAATTCCCCTTGAAATAGTAATTAGGAAAAGATGAGGAATTTAGAAACTGAAATATTGCCTAATAATACAGCAGTATTAGTATATTCTGAGGAAAGGAATACGAAGTATTAGAGTTAGTAGGAAAACGGGGAAGGTCTCATTGTTTCTATACGGCGAGAGAGAGGAGAAGGTTCTTCCCACGTCCGACACATCTGTTTCTGTCCCCTCTGCAGCATGATGGTATGCTTTGAGGGGGTCTATTCAGAACAAATAACAATAGCACTCTACTTCTCCCTCTCTCTCTCTCTATCCCACACTCCTATCACTCGGTCTCTCTCTCTCTCTATCCCACACTCCTATCACTCGGTCTCTCTCTCTCTCTATCCCACACTCCTATCACTCGGTCTCTCTCTCTCTCTCTATCCCACACTCCTATCACTCGGTCTCTCTCTCTCTCTCTATCCCACACTCCTATCACTCGGTCTCTCTCTCTCTCTATCCCACACTCCTATCACTCGGTCTCTCTCTCTATCCCACACTTCTATCACTCGGTCTCTCTCGGTCTCTATCCCACACTCCTATCACTCGGTCTCTCTCGGTCTCTATCCCACACTCCTATCACTCGGTCTCTCTCGGTCTCTCTCTCTCTCTATCCCACACTCCTATCACACGGTCTCTCTCTCTCTCTATCCTACACTCCTATCACTCGGTCTCTCTCGGTCTCTCTCTCTCTCTATCCCACACTCCTATCACTTGGTCTCTCTCGGTCTCTCTCTGTCTCTTTGTGTACGTCGGTCTCTTTCTTTTCGTCCGTCCATCTCTCTCTCTCTCTCTCTCAATTCAGTTCAAAGGGCTTTATTGGCATGGGAAACATGTTTACATTGCCAAAGCAAATGGAATATACAATAAACAAAACGCAGATAAACAAGGGAAATTGACAACCTCTCTTTCTCTCTTTCTCTCTCTCTCTCTCTTTCTCTCTCTCTCTCTATCTCTTGAATATGCTCCAGCTTTTCTCTTGTACCACTTGAACCCCTTTAGAAGCCTACATTTCTAACTTGCTGAGTGAGGGTTGGGAGGTGACAACTTTTACCTGCTCTACAGAAAATGGTCTTTGATACTCTGATACCAGGACAACGAGGTGGTCTCAGGACTCAGGGTTCTTCTTCTTTTTTTTTTACATCATTTCAATTCAATTCAAAGGGGCTTTATTGGCATGGGAAACGTATGTTTACATTGCCAAAGCAAGTGAAATAAACAAAACACAAAAGTGAGAAGAAACAAATCTGTCAACAACAACAAAAAAACATAAGGAATGAACTGTAAACATTGCACTCAAAAAGGTTTTTCAAGTGTTATAGGTTTTTCAAGTGTTATATTATCAGCTATGAACAGTGCTTTCGCATTGTGCAAATAGTTGTATTATGAATAGTGGGGGAAGATAAATAAGCAGATAAATATTGGTGGTATTTACAGTGTTGTTTGTGCTCCACTAGTTGCCCTTTTCTCATGGCTCCGGGCCACAAATCTTGCTGCTGTGTTTGCACATTGCGGTATTTCGCCTAACAGATAGGAGAGTTTGTCAATGTTTGATTCGTTTACAAATTCTTTGTGGGTCTGTGTGATCTGTGGGAAATATGTGTCTCTAATGTGGTCATACATTTGGAGGTTAGGAAGTGCAGATCAGTTTCCACCTCATTTTGCGGACAGTGGGCACATATCCTGTCTTCTCTTGAGAGCCAGGCTATGCTCACTGTTGCTGTACAAGGTCAAGGATTTGATAATTTTGGGTCAGTCACAGTGGTCAGGTTACTGTGTAATCTCTGTTTCGGACCAGATACCATTCCAATTTGCTCCGTTTTTTGGTTGATTCTTTCTAGTTTGTCAAATACTTATCTTTTTGCTTTCTCATCATTTGTTTGGGTCTAATTGTGTTGCTGTCCTGTGGCTCTGTGGGGTCTGTTTGTGTTTGTGAACAGAGCCCCGGAACCAGCTGGCTGTCCCCAGCCGAACGTCTACACCGGCTTCACATGAAGAGTTGCCTGTATTGTATAGAACTTTTCCTCTCCCCTTACTCGCACCCCTTTCCATGCCATCCTTATGTGGTGGCTGATGTTTTTTGGATGCTACCCTGGCATCTGAGCTGGAAATCCCCACTCAACCCGTCTTCATTCCCATGGACGTTAGAGCGCTGGACGGGTGCTCTATAGGCCGGGTCACCCACAATACCACTCTCATCAACCTACGAGTGTCAGGGAACCACATCGAGGCAATCCAATTCATGCTAATTAAGTCTCCTTAGGTTCCCGTGGTATTAGAATTCTCTTGGCTGCAGCGACACAATCCCCTCATAGACAGGACTGCTGGTGCCATCATGGGCTGGAGCCCGTTCTACACACTCATTGGGTAGTCGGCAAGCCTGTCCTCCGGGTTCCACCCCCAGTCCAACGGCCAGTCGGAGCGAGCCAACCAAGACCTGGAGACGACTCTTCGTTGCCATGTCTCTGCCAACCTCACCACCTGGAGCCAACAACTTGTGTGGGTTGAATACACCCGCAACACCTTCCCCTGCTCTGCCACCGGGCTCTCGCCTTTTGAGTGTTCCCTGGGTTATCAGCCCCCGCTCTTCCCGGAGCAAGAGGTCGGCATACCCTCGGTCCAGATGTTTGTCCGCCACTGTCGCCGTACCTAGAAGAGAGCCCAGTCGTCTCTTCTCAAGACCACCTCCAGGTATCGGCGACAAAAGGACCTCCACCGGACCCCGGCACCCCGGTATCGTCTCGGGTAGAGGGTGGGGTTGTCCACTCGAGATCTGCCCCTCCGGGTGGAGTCCCGCAAACTTTCCCTCCATTTTATCGGCTCTTTCCCCATCTCCAAGATCATTATCCCCTTTGCTGTTAGTCTTCTGTTGCCCCGTACCCTCCGTATACATCCCACTTTTCATGTGTCTATGATTAAGCCTATGTCTCACAGCCCTTTGACTCCTGTTTCCAGGCCCACCCCTCTCCCCCGTCTCATCGACGACCAACCAACGTACACGGTGAGGCACCTCCTGAAGGTTTGACCAAGGAGCAGGGGAATCCAGTACCTGGTTGATTGGGAGGGTTATGGCCCGGAGGAGAGGTGCTGGGTCCCCGCTAGGGACATCCTGGACCCAGGCCTCATCGATTCTGCTCTGCATGCATTATTTGGGGTTTTGCATTGTACACAATGTATATGTTTGCAGAATTCTTTATGCAGAGTCTCAATTGGGTGTTTGTCCCATTTTGTGAATTCTTGGTTGGTGAGTGGACCCCAGGCATCACAACCATAAAGGTCAATGGGGTCTATAACTGATGTATTTTTAGCCAGATCCTAATTGGGATGTCAAGTTTTATGTTACTTTTGATGGCACAGAAGGCTCTTCTTGCCTTGTCTCTTACAGCCTTGTGATGTTGATGTTTAGGCCGAGGTACGTATAATTATTTGTGTGCTCTAGGGCAATTGTGTCTAGATAGAATTTGTATTTGTTGTCCTGGCAACTGGACCTTTTTTGAAACACCATTATTAGTGTTGTACTGAGATTCCCTGTCAGCGCCCAAGTCTGACAGAATCTGTGCAGAAGATCTAGGTGCTGCTGTAGGCCCTCCTTGGTTGGGGACAGAAGCACCAGATCATGTGATCTTGAGTCCAGTAGGATGAGGCCAGGTGCTGCACACTGTTCTAGTGCCCTTACCAATTTGTTGATATACAGTACCAGTCAAAAATGTGGACACACCTACTCATTCAACGGTTTTTCGTTATTGTTACTATTTTCTACATTGTAGAATAATAGGGAAGACATTCAAAACTATGAGATTATTCAAAGCCGCCAGCCTTTGCCTTGATAACAGCTTTGCACACTCTTGGCATTCTTTCAACCAGCTTCACCCGGAATGCTTTTCCAACAGTCTTGAAGGAGTTCCCACATATGCTGAGCACTTGTTGGCTGCTTTGCCTTCACTCTGCGGTCGAACTCATCCCAAACCATCTCAATTGGGTTGAGGTCGGGTGATTGTGGAGGCCAGGTCATCTGATGCAGCACTCCATCACTCTCCTTGGTCAAATAGCCCTTACACAGTCTGGAGGTGTGTTGGGTCATTGTCATGTTGAGAAACAAATGTTAGTCCAACTAAGCGCAAACCAAATGGGATGGCGTATCGCAGCAGAATGCTGTGGAAGCCATGCTGGTTAAGTGTGCCTGAATTCTAAATAAATCACTGACAGTGACAACAGCAAAGCACCGCCACACCATCACACCTCCTCCTCCATTCTTCACGGTGGAACCACACATACAGAGATCACCTGCTCACGGAGCTCAAATTTGGACTTATCAGACCAAAGATCAGATTTCCACTGGTCTAATGTCCATTGCTCATGTTTCTTGGCCCAAGCAAGTCTCTTCTTATTATTGGTGTCTTTTTATTGGTGTCTTTGCAGCAATTCGACCATGAAGGCCTGATTCACGCAGTCTCCTCTGAACAGTTGATGTTGAGATGTGTCTGTTACTTGAACTCTGTGAAGGATTTGTTTGGCCTGCAATTTCTGAGGCTGGTAACTCTAATGAACGTATCCTCTGCAGCAGCCAGTTTCATCATAGCACTTGATGGTTTTTGTGACTGCACTTGAAGAAACTTTCAAAGATCTTGAAATGTTCATAATTGACAGAACTTTTTGCTTATTTGAGCTGTTCTTGCCATAATATGGACTTGGTCTTTTACCAAATAGGGCTATCTTCTGTATACCACCCATACCTTGTCACCACACAAGTGATTGGCTCAAATGCATTAAGAAGGAAAGAAATTCCACAAATGAACTTTTAACAAGGCACACCTGTTTAATGAAATGCATTCCAGGTGACTACCTCATGAAGCTGGTTGAGAGAATGACAAGAGTGTTTAAAACTGTCATCAAGGCAAAGGGTGGCTACTTTGAAGAATCTCAAATATAAAATATATTTTGATTTGTTTAACACTTATTTGGTTACTACATGACTCCATATCTGTTATTTCATAGTTTTGACATATTCACTATTATTCTACAATGTAGAAAATATAAAAAATAAAGAAAAACCCTGGAATGAGTAGGTGTGTCCAAACTTTTGACTGGTACTGTGTATGTAACATACATTTTTCTAAACTAATCTAATCTGTAAGTGGTTGGATTTATTGAACCGTTACTGAGAAGTCTGTTCCGTTTTACATTATGTAGGTAGTCTCCAACAGCAGTGTGTTTATCCCTGCGCTGATGTCCCTTCTGAGTGTGACATTGCTGGACATTCTCCTTAAATGGATCCCAATAGAGATTGGATGTCACATTGCAAGCCACCATAACATGACACAATAAGAAATACAGTATGTAAATGAGGCTTTACACCTCAAAGGGACCATATAAACCCTAAATTACTGTTGAGTTGACTCCATAGGAGATCAAATTAACTATTGCAGTTGTATTGGGAGAGTAAACATTACTCTAAATAATGAACTCTAGAATATTGAACAACACTACAGAGAGTAAAAAAAGTAAAAGCGTAATTGTCTATTAATACTGTGAAGAGTGAAAAGCAATGACGCTGAGATAAATATCAACACTAAATTGAGCATGTACAACCGAAAAAAATAACTGTTGTCAGAGTACCTTTTGCTCTAGACTGAGACCACATGTGATGTGTGGTAGAATCACATTTTCTTCAATTAGAAGATGTTGAAGTAATATGGAGGTTTTATGTGGTTTCTAGAGGTATAGAGGTGTAACGTCATGGTAATAGAGAGTACAGTAGCCTTAGCTTAGCTGTTTCTCCCTGAGGTGTACTGTAGTTGTACACTGAACAAAAATAGCTTTCTTCCCTCCACACCTGTAATGGTTTGCTAGCTGAATCATTTCCAATCTTGAAATATTTAACAAAATCACCAAACATAATTGAATTGGGAAACACAAAGAAACAGAAGGAATGAGAAACATAAAGGAAGGAAGGGAGCAAGGGAGCAAGGGAGGGAGCGAGAGAAAAATGTGAAGGCTGCGGAGACAGAGCAGAATAAGTAGATAAGAGGACATTCCTTGGAGCATATTACCCCCATTAAGCTCCAGTATATCATGATAAACCCCAAACAGCACACGCTCCTTCTCTCTCTCCCTGTCTCTCTCGCTCTACCTCCATCCCTCCCTCCCTCCCTAGCGCTAAGGGCCGTGCTTGTTATCGCATTCTGACACGTTGCCATTTATGCCGTGGAATTTTGCCAAAGCTGTATCCTGTATTGATTACACTGCTGCCCTTTCTTGCAATTTATAAATCAGAGATTAAATCTACACCATGTGCGTCCCAAATGCCACCCTATAGTGCCGGGCTATGGTCAAAAGTAGCGCACTATATAGGGAATAGGGTGTCATTTGGAAGGAGCCAAAGTCTCGCGACTTCTCACTTGGAGAGACATTACCGTCACTGTGTAGAGGTGAGCTAACACGCTCAGGTGCTGTGCCCAGGAGATAAAGCAGAAATAATAAAGAGTCTTATGATTAGCACCTGAGAAAGGGATATCAGCTCATGTAAAGGTCTGTGTGACTGGCCTCCGATTACAGTAAATGCTAATAAACGAGGCATGTATGTTTGTGTGCGTGTGCGTGTGTGTGTGTGTGTGTGTAAAAAGAGTAAATAAAAGGTACCCTTATTGTTTCTAACAATGTAGGAAAAAAAGCACCACCTGCCAAGTATATCAGAGACTGATAAGAGGCACTTTCCATTCCTCCATTTCCTTCCTGTACTTCCACTGCCTCTCCCCCCTGCTCCCTGCCTCTCCCCCCTGCTCCCTGCCTCTCCCCCCTGCTCCCTGCCTCTCCTCCCTGCTCCCTGCCTCTCCTCCCTGCTCCCTGCCTCTCCTCCCTGCTCCCTGCCTCTCCTCCCTGCTCCCTGCCTCTCCTCCCTGCTCCCTGCCTCTCCCCCCTGCTCCCTGCCTCTCCCCCCTGCTCCCTGCCTCTCCTCCCTGCTCCCTGCCTCTCCTCCCTGCTCCCTGCCTCTCCTCCCTGCTCCCTGCCTCTCCTCCCTGCTCCCTGCCTCTCCCCACTGCTCCATGCCTCTCCCCCCTGCTCCCTGCCTCTCCCCCCTGCTCCCTGCCTCTCCTCCCTGCTCCCTGCCTCTCCTCCCTGCCTGCCCATGTATTTCTGCCCCTGAACATATAGGCCTCATTTTTCACCCTGACCCAGTCCTTACGCTGTCGGAGGAATCAGCAGAAAGAATAGTTTCTGTAATAGTCTCTGTGACTTTGTGGAAGGGCAAAGTCATTTTCCACCGTAATTGGAATGCTTTGTCACTTCATCCTATCTATCATGTCTGAGCTGGTGGAGAGAGAGAGACCATTTCCAAGCGTTTTTGGTGCTTAACCCTTATTTTCCCTCTCTCACACACTTGCAGAGTGTAGCCAGACATACTGTACACACACTTCACTTGCTCTTATAATATTATGCGCATGCACGCACACATGCACACACACGTGCACACAGACACAGCCATGAGGGAGCCATGAGTGAGCACAGCACATGCACACACACACACAGCCAGGCTAAATCCCCTGTCTACTCTCCAATTAAAACAGTGATAATAGCTGTTAGCATAATTTAGTGACTGCCTAGCTCTCCACCCTGATTCCATCTCTCCTTCCCTCTCCCCCCCCCCCTCTTTAAATCTGTCACAGGGGACTCACTTAAGCACACTTGCAGGCAAGTGCACGCACACACCCTCGCACACACAGGCAAACATTGCCGGCCGGACTCTTTGCCAGAGGATTGACCTAGATCGAGCCCCACTTCACAAACTAATTTGTGTTTAACACAAAAAGGGATTTGAGCAGATTAGGATGACCGGGTCTGAAGGGTAACAGGCCTCAGAAATACTGTCTAGTCCTAAATGGCACCCTACTCCCTATGTAGTTCACTACTATGGACTACTATGCACTAAAAAGGAAATAGGGTACACACTAAAAAATGTGGGTTCCTCAAGGGTTCTTTGAGAAAGGTGATGGATCTATGTGGAACCATAATGACTCAAAGAACCATTTGAGCTATTCAATGGTTCTTTGCAGTTCACTAAAGGGTTATTTGCTCTTTTAGTGATAATTAAAATGTAGGAGAGGTGACTCACTCGAATATTTTGGGCCGTGGTTTGCTCACTGCTCTTTTTGTGCAACCGTGAGTGAGAATGTCATTCCAGTTTATCTAGTGTGTTTTGGTATGCGATTATATATATATATACAGTTGAAGTCGGAAGTTTACATACACCTAGGTTGGAGTCATTAAAACTTGTTTTTTTACCACTCCACAAATGTACTGTTAACAAACTATAGTTTGGCAAGTCGGTTAGGACATCTACTTTGTGCATGACACAAGTCATTTTTCCAACAATTGTTTCCAGAGAGATTATTTCATTTATAATTCACTGTAGCTCCTGACAGAGCTGGTGTAACTGAGTCAGGTTTGTAGGCCTCCTTGCTCGCACACGCTTTTACAGTTCTGCCCACAAATTTTCTATGGGATTGAGGTCAGGGCTTTGTGATGACCACTCCAATACCTTTGTTGTTCTTAAGCCATTTTGCCACAACTTTGAAAGTATGCTTGGGGTCATTGTCCATTTGGAAGACCCATTTGCGACCAAGCTTTAACTTCCTGACTGATGTCTTGAGATGCTGCTTCAATATATCCACATAATTTTGCTTCCTCGTGATGCCATCTATTTTGTGAAGTGCACCAGTCCCTCCTTCAGCAAAGCACCCCCACAACATGATGCTGCCACCCCCGTGCTTCACGGTTGGGATGGTGTTCTTCGGCTTGCAAGCCTCCCCTTTTTTCCTCCAAACAAAATGATGGTCATTATGGCCAAACAGTTATATTTTTGTTTCATCTGACCAGAGGACATTTCTCCAAAAAGTACGATCTTTGTCCACGTGTGCAGTTGCAAACCGTAGTCTGGCTTTTTTATGGCGGTTTTGGAGCAGTGGCTTCTTCCTTGCTGAGCGGCCTTTCAGGTTATGTTGATATAGGACTCGTTTTACTGTGGATAAAGATACTTGTACCTGTTTCCTCCAGCATCTTCACAAGGTCCTTTGCTGTTGTTCTGGGATTGATTTGCACTTTTCGCACCAAAGTACGTTCATCTCTAGGAGACAGAGCGAGTCTCCTTCCTGAGCGGTATAACGGCTGCGTGGTCCCATGGTGTTTATACTTGCGTACTATTGTTTGTACAGATGAACGTGGTACCTTCAGGCATTTGGAAATTGCTCCCAAAGATGAACCAGACTTGTGGAGGTCTACAATTTTCTTCTGAGGTCTTGGCTGATTTCTTTTGATTTTCCCATGATGTCAAGCAAAGAGGCACTGAGTTTGAAGGTAGGCCTTGAAATACATCCACAGGTACACCTCCAATTGACTCAAATGATGTCAATTAACCTATCAGAAGCTTCTAAAGCCATGACATAATTTTCTGGAATTTTACAAGCTGTTACAAGCTGTTTAGTGTATGTAAACTTCTGACCCACTGAAATTGTGATACAGTGAAATATAAGTGAAATAATCTGTCTGTAAGCAATTGTTGGAAAAATGACTTGTGTCATTGTCACGTTCCTGACCTGTTTTCCTTTGTTTTGTATTTGTTTTAGTTGGTCAGGGCGTGAGTTGGGTGGGTTGGTCTAGGTTTGATTTTCTATGTTGGGATTTTGTGTTCGGCCTGGTATGATTCTCAATCAGAGACAGCTGTCAATCGTTGTCCCTGATTGAGAATCATACTTAGGCAGCCAGGGTTTCACCTGTGTTTTGTGGGTGTTTGTTCCTGTGTCAGTGTTTGGGCCACACAGGACTGTTTCAGGTTAGTCACGTTTGTTGGTTGTTGTATTTTGTAGTGTTTGTTGTTTTCCCATTAAAATATGAATACTTACCAATCCGCATCTTGGTCCGATCCATGCTCCTCCTCGTCTGAGGAGGAGAACGACTACGACAGCCGTTACAGTCATGCAGAAAGTAGATGTCCTAACCGACTTGCCAAAACTATAGTTAGTTAACAAGAAATTTGTGGAGTGGTTGAAAAACGAGTTTTAATGACTCCAACCTAAGTGTATGTAAACTTCCGACTTCAACTGTATATACACTGCTCAAAAAAATAAAGGGAACACTTAAACAACACAATGTAACTCCAAGTCAATCACACTTCTGTGAAATCAAACTGTCCACTTAGGAAGCAACACTGATTGACAATAAATGTCACATGCTGTTGTGCAAATGGAATAGACAACAAGTGGAAATTATAGGCAATTAGCAAGACACCCCCAATAAAGGAGTGGTACTGCAGGTGGTGACCACAGACCACTTCTCAGTTCCTATGCTTCCTGGCTGATGTTTTGGTCACCTTTGAATGCTGGCGGTGCTTTCACTCTAGTGGTAGCATGAGACGGAGTCTACAACCCACACAAGTGGCTCAGGTAGTGCAGCTCATCCAGGATGGCACATCAATGCGAGCTGTGGCAAGAAGGTTTGCTGTGTCTGTCAGCGTAGTGTCCAGAGCATGGAGGCGTTACCAGGAGACAGGCCAGTACATCAGGAGATGTGGAGGAGGCCGTAGGAGGGCAACAACCCAGCAGCAGGACCGCTACCTCCGCCTTTGTGCAAGGAGGAGCACTGCCAGAGCCCTGCAAAATGACCTCCAGCAGGCCACAAATGTGCATGTGTCTGCTCAAACGGTCAGAAACAGACTCCATGAGGGTGGTATGAGGGCCCGACGTCCACAGGTGGGGGTTGTGCTTACAGCCCAACACCGTGCAGGACGTTTGGCATTTGCCAGAGAACACCAAGATTGGCAAATTCGTCACTGGCGCCCTGTGCTCTTCACAGATGAAAGCAGGTTCACACTGAGCACATGTGACAGACGTGACAGAGTCTGGAGACGCCGTGGAGAACGTTCTGCTGCCTGCAACATCTTCCAGCATGACCGGTTTGGCAGTGGGTCAGTCATGGTGTGGGGTGGCATTTCTTTGGGGGGCCGCACAGCCCTCCATGTGCTCGCCAGAGGTAGCCTGACTGCCATTAGGTACCGAGATGAGATCCTCAGACCCCTTGTGAGACCATATGCTGGTGCGGTTGGCCCTGGGTTCCTCCTAATGCAAGACAATGCTAGACCTCATGTGGCTGGAGTGTGTCAGCAGTTCCTGCAAGAGGAAGGCATTGATGCTATGGACTGGCCCGCCCGTTCCCCAGACCTGAATCCAATTGAGCACATCTGGGACATCATGTCTCCCTCCATCCACCAACGCCACGTTGCACCACAGACTGTCTGGGAGGAGATCCCTCAGGAGATCATCCGCCACCTCATCAGGAGCATTCCCAGGCGTTGTAGGGAGGTCATACAGGCACGTGGAGGCCACACACACTACTGAGCCTCATTTTGACTTGTTTTAAGGACATTACATCAAAGTTGGATCAGCCTGTAGTGTGGTTTTCCACTTTAATTTTGAGTGTGACTCCAAATCCAGACCTCCATGGGTTGATAAATTTGATTTCCATTGATAATTGTTGTGTGATTTTGTTGTCAGCACATTCAACTATGTAAAGAAAAAAGTATTTAATAAGAATATTTCATTCATTCAGATCTAGGATGTGTTATTTTAGTGTTCCCTTTATTTTTTTGAGCAGTGTATATATAACTATGGACAGTAATAGTGTCTTGTCACCAATGGCCTTGTGGAAATTGAGAAGGGTTCATTAAATCAGTCAGTGGTTCTCAATTCTCTCCTCATGGACCCCCAGCTGTAACACAACAATAACACCTATGGAATTACAACAATATACAAAGCACTAGGCATTAGCAACAGTGTTCAAAGCATTAGGTACACTTTCCTAATATTGACATGCACCCCCCTTTGCTCTCAGACAAGCCTCAACTCATCGGGCATGGACTCTGCAAGGTGTCGAAAGCGTTCCACGGAGATGCTGGCCCATGTTGACTCCAATGCTTCCCAAAGTTTTGTCAAGTTGGCTGGATGTCCTTTGGGTGGTGGACCATTTTTGATACACATGGAAACTGTTGAGCGTGAAAAAACCCAGCAGTGTTGCAGTTCTTGACACAAACCGGTGCACCTGGCACGTACTACCATACCCCGTTCAAAGACACTTAAATATTTTGTCTTGCCCATTCACCCTTTGGATGGCACAAATACACAAGCCATGTCTCAATTGTCTAAAGAGTTAAAAACACTTCTTTAACCTGTCTCCTCCCCTTCATCTACACTGATTGAAATGGATTTAACAAGTGACATCAATAAGAGATCATAGTGTTCATCTGGATTCACCTGGTTGGATTCACCAGGTTAGTCTATGTCATGGAAAGAGCAGGTGTTCCTAATATTTTGTACGCTCAGTGTAATATGGCCGACCAGGGTTATAACCATAGCGGAACCCTTTTTTGTGCTATATAGAACAATGCTTTATGATTCTTTATTGAACCTTCAACAAAGGGTTCTATATAGCACCAAAAAGGGTTCCGCTATGGTTACAAGCCAAAGATCTGGTACTAGAATCATCATTTTTTAGCGTGTACCATTTGACACGCAGTCACCTCCTTTACAAAGACACCACTGGGGTTAATCCAGCTAGCCGCGCCGTGGAGGCTAACACTGGAATATGTTATATATGTCCCCAAACTGTTACAACACTCTTGTTATAGAACTGTAACGCACAGCACTTGTCACGTGAGCTGGGTTCAAATAGTATTCTTTCTAATACTTTAGCTGTGCTCAATTGAAGTTGCCTGACGCAACGGAATCAATGAGATAACCCTAACCAGAAATATAACCCTTCTCCTAATCTCTAATGTGTGTCACTTGTGAGGCATTGAGTGCTCTCCTCCTCCTACCTCCTCCTTCTACATGTGAACATCAGTTCCCCAGAAGAGAAGAGGCCAGACTCCAACTTTGATGTGGTCTGTAAAACCATCAGTGTTTGAGTGATGGATAGGTTTCTTATCGGATGCAAGTCTCTCATCTGTACTGATGCGTAGCTTTGTGGCTTTTTGACATGTCTTTGGAGCATGTGTGGGCTGTGGGTGGGATGGTGTCTATGAGTGTGTGTGGGGGGGGGGGTCTATGTCTGAATGACTTTGGTTGAGCGCATGCCTTTGTGGGTGGTTGGAAGTGTGTTTAGCACATGGTTGTGGTTTAGACTTTTACAGAAAAACCACATGATTTCACATGTGACATTTCCACATTTTGCACATGTGATACCATGTGATTTTGGACCACTTAAAGTGTGATTATATTTCACATGAAGTTTCACTTGTGATCACATAACCTTTCACATGTGGATTCAAATTTTCCAATGAGATTTCACAGTTTATGCCCTGTAAACAAAAATGAGTCATTATGTTACACACACAGTGCTTTAAACATACAGTGTTTTTAACTTACATATTGGACACACATGACTACAATGTGTATGTGTATTTATATAGTAATCATTGTTCAACATGTCGTTACCTGGGATTTGAACTCATAACCTCTTGGTTCATAGCATTCCAATCTTCCACTTTCACCTGTATTCCTACACTTTGGATGTCAAAGTTCACATTTCTGAAATTAGTCAATTAAATCAATGATGAGAGAATAGTCCGAATTTGTTGGCACTCTTTTGCTAACTGTATTTAAGGTCATGAATGTTTAGGGGAATGCTACAGACTGTGGTGCAGCAGAAAGATCAGCATACCTCAAATACAGAGGTTGTGAGTGAAAACTCCAGCTGTGGTTATAGTTTAGCTCAACAGCGGTAACACATGGAATTGCACATTTGAAAACGTGATCACATGTGAATTGTTCCACAAACACACGATGTCACGTGAAGACCTCTCGGGTGGCGCAGTGGTCTAGGGCACTGCATCGCAGTCCTAGCTGCGCCACCAGAGTCTCTGGGTTCGCGCCCAGGCTCTGTCGCAGCCGGCCGCAACCGGCAGGTCCGTGGGGCGACGCACAATTGGCATAGCGTCGTCCGGGTTAGGGAGGGTTTGGCCGGTAGGGATATCCTTGTCTCAGTATGTAAAAAATAAAAAATAAATAAAAAAATGTAATAAAATGTATGCACTCTACTGTAAGTCGCTCTGGATAAGAGCGTCTGCTAAATGACTGAAATGTAATGTAAATGTAAGTGTTTCAAAAACGTGTGAAATTGTGATTTTCCACATGTTAAGTCATGTGGTTCAACATGCGATAACATGAAACTACACTATTAGCCATTGATGCTAATTCGGTGGTACATTTTACAGTCATTATAAGTTACATTTCTCCAGTAATAGGTCGTTTGCGATAAAACGTCACAATAAGGTGTAGTGTTCGATTTGACTGCAGGGGGGCAAGGAGACCCACGGCTCCGCTAAAACCATTGACCAACTGCGTGCATAGTCAAAGGGGCATAGTCAAACCTACACATTTCTGATTATTCCATGCAAAACAACTGCGCACATTTAGCTCTATCGTGAGAGTTATACAGCAATGCTTTTAATTATCAGTAAAACATCCATTGATCATGTCATTTCAGAGATGTAGTGTAGCCTCACGATATCTCTCAATATTGGCCACCATGAATTGGCAAGTTAACTAGGCAAGTCAGTTAAGAACAAATTCTCATTTACAATGACGGCCTACCAAAAGGAAAAATGAGTCCTGCGGGGACGGGGGTGGGATTAACACAAAAATATAGGACAAAACAAGCATCACAACAAGAGAGACACTACAACACTACATAAAGAGAGACCTAAGTCAACACCACAGCATGGCAGCAACACATGACAACACAGCATGGTAGCAACACAACACGGCAGCAGCACAACATGGTAGCATCACAAAACATGGTACAAACATTATTGGGCACAAACATCAATACAAAGGGCAAAAATGTAGACAACAATACATCATGTGAAGCAGCCACAAGTGTCCGTAATTGAGTCTTTGAGTGAAGAGATAAAACTCCCCAGTATGAGTGTTTTTTGCAGCTCGTTCCAGTCACTAGCTGCAGCGAACTGAAAAGAAGAGCGACACAGGGATGTGTGCTTTGGGGAACGGAATGTGACTATTTGAGTGACATAAAATAAAAGTGAACTATACCTGATAAGTATGAGTGGTTTAGGTTCATTTCTCATCTTTTGTGGGCTCTGCCTGTCATGCAGCAAAGGGCGCATTTGCCGGGGTACTGTTAGCTGATCATTTACTTTGCATTCTACCGGTAGAGACTTTGTACAGTTGGCTAAACATAGTGGTAAGTAGACCTAATGTACTTTTTTTTCTCTGACCAATGTAGGCCTACCTAGCGAAGTTAGCTACCACGATTCCCTTTTCAATGTTGTTTTTAAGAATGTTTCATTAGGATTGCTGCTGACAGACATGCTATAGGCTACATTGATTGATGGGCCACGTCAAATTGGCTAGCTAACAAGTAATAACAGATCAAGTCAATGTGGCTAGATAACAAGCAAACTTTCAGGGAATAAAGTAGATGACTATATATCATATATATATATATATATTGTTTGATTTGCTTGCCACCTATAGTGGTGATGACAGTAGTCCAACTGATACCTTTACCAGGACAAGGACTTGCCAAAAGCCAAACTCTTTCCAAAAACCTCATCTCTGATGAAGCTAACTAAATGTTGTTGTTTGCTTAGCTAGCTACATGCCAAATGGATAACTCCCTTCACGTATCTGTAATGACATGATCATTGATGATTATTGATCATGAAAAGTATGCAGTTACTTGCTGTATAACTCTGATGATAGAGCTAAATGCGCGCAGTTGTTTTGCATAGAGTAATCAGAAATGTGTTGTTCTGACTATGCTCAATAGGTGATGATATTAAAACCAAATAGTTATAGCATTTCTTTAACAATCCCTTGAAAACGGCACGTAATTGTCAACGGTTTTAGAGGAGCCAGGGGGCTCCTTGTCCCCCAGCTTCCAAATCGAACATATTGTGACGTTTTATTGAAAAGGACCTATAGTATACTGTATTTTGCTCTACACTGAGTATACAAAACATTAAGATTGACATAGATTGACCAGGTGAATTCAGGTGAAAGCTAGGATCCCTTATTCATGTCACTTGTTAAATCCACTTCAATCAGTGTAGATCAAGGGGAGGAGACATGTTAAATAAGGATTTTAAGACCTTGAGACAATTGAGACATGGATTTTGTCTTCTTTTTTATATATATATTTTTATTTCACCTTTATTTAACCAGGTAGGCTAGTT
Organism: Salvelinus alpinus; assembly: GCF_045679555.1. Classification (NCBI taxonomy): domain Eukaryota; kingdom Metazoa; phylum Chordata; class Actinopteri; order Salmoniformes; family Salmonidae; genus Salvelinus; species Salvelinus alpinus. The sequence goes on from NC_092109.1 coordinate 6,503,759, forward strand.
GAGAACAAGTTCTCATTTGCAACTGCGACCTGGCCAAGATAAAGCAAAGCAGTTTGACACATACAACAACACAGAGTTACACATGGAATAGACAAACATACAATCAATAATACAGTAGAAAAAGTCTATATACAGCATGTGCAAATGAGGTAGGATAAGGGAGGTAAGGAAATAAATAGGCCATTGTGGCGAAGTAATTACAATATAGCAATTAAACACTGGAATGGTAGAATGTGCAAGTAGAGATACCGGGGTGCAAAGGAGCAAGATAAATAAATACAGTATGGGGATGAGGTAGTTGGATGGGCTATTTACAGGTGGGCTATGTACAGGTGCAGTGATCTGTGAGCTGCTCTGACAGCTGGTGCTTAAAGCTAGTGAGGGAGATATGTGTATGTGTGCCATTCAAAGGGTGAATGGGCAAGACAAAATATTTAAGTGCCTTTGAACGGGGTATGGTAGTACGTGCCAGGTGCACCGGTTTGTGTCAAGAACTGCAACGCAGAGTATACCAAATATTAGGTTTTCCTAATATTTGGTATACTCAGTCTATATTTACTGTCAATCGCAGCACACTTGGGTACTTTTTGGCATGTCCTGCAAATGAACTTGTCATGCCTCACTTGCAATTGCATTTAAACTTATAGGATACTTTAGATGTGCTTATGGCACAAACTGTTTTTTTTTAATCCTGTAATTTTATAGTAAGTTAAAACTTCTTATGGCTGCAATCCCGTTAACGGGATCGATATGACAACAGCCAGTGAAAATGTAGGGCGCCAAATTCAAACAACAGAAATATCATAATTAAAATTCCTCAAGCATACAAGTATTTCACACCATTTTAAAGATACACTTCTTGTTAATCCCACCACAGTGTCCGATTTCAAAAAGGCTTTACAGCGAAAGCACCACAAACGATTATGTTAGGTCACCGCAAAATCACAGAAAAACACAGCCATTTTTCCAGCCAAAGACAGGAGTCACAAAAAGCAGAAATAGAGATAGAATTAATCACTAACCTTTGATGATCTTCATCAGATGACACTCATAGGACTTCATGTTACACAATACATATATGTTTTGTTTGATAAAGTTCATATTTATATCCAAAAACCTCAGCTTACATTGGCACCATTGCCTCTAAAATATCCTGAGAAATTGCAGAGAGCCACGTCAAATAACATAAATACTCATCATAGACTTTAATGAAAGATACATGTTTTACATAGAATTAAAGATACACTTGTTCTTAATGCAACCACTGTGTCAGATTTCAAAAAGCTTTACGGCAAAAGTACAATATTCAATAATCTGAGAACAGCGTTCAGCCACAAAAGCAAGCCATACAGTTACCTGCCAAATTGTGCAGTCAACAAAACTCATAAATAGCATTATAAATCTTCACTTACCTTTGCTGATCTTCGTCGGAATGCACTCCCAGGACTCCCACTTCAACAAGAAATGTTTGTTTTGTTCGGTAATTTCCATCATTTATGTCCAAATAGCTATTTTTGTTAGCGTGTCTGGTAAACAAATCCAAAGTCACGAAGCGCGTTCACTAAAAGCAGACGAAATGTCAAAAAAGTTCCGTAACAGTCAGTAGAAACATGTCAAAAAATGTATTGAATCAATCTTTAGGATTTTTTTAACATAAATCTTCAATAACGTTCCAACCGGAGAATTCCATTGACTTCAGATGTGCGATGGAACAGAGATCCCTCTCATAAACATCACATCCCTTTTACATGGTCAGAGCATGGTCAGCTCATGGTCGACCTGACTTATTCCTGTCTCCTTCGGCCCCACTTCACAGTAGAGGCATCAGACAAGGTTCTACAGACTGTTGACATCTAGTGGAAGCCGTAGGAAGTGCAAACTGATCCATATCCCACTGTGTATTCGATAGGCGATGAGTTGAAAATCGACCAACCTCGGGTTCCCACTTCCTGTTTGGATTTCTTCTCATGTTTTTGCCTGCCATATGAGTTCTGTTATACTCACAGACATCATTCAAACAGTTTTAGAAACGTCAGCGTGTTTTCTATCCAATACGAATAATAATATGCATATATTAGCAACTGGGACTGAGGAGCAGGCAGTTTACTCTGGGCACCTCTGGGCACCTTTCATCCAAGCTACTCAGCAGCTATAAGAAGTTAATGAAATGTGGTGAAAATAGTGGAAATAACTTTTCATGTATTTTTACAGCTGAACAGTATTTTGTCAGTAAATATACAACAACGAACTGTATTCAGGAAGTACACCAAAATTCCAATTCTATCTAATTCAATTATATTCAATACCGGGAAATTAGGAATTTTGGTTTCCTTTCCAAATTGACTGGAATTTAAATTTAATTGACCTCAACAATGACCATGTCACGCCCTGGCCTTAGTATTCTTTGTTTTCTTTATTATTTTAGTTAGGTCAGGGTGTGACATGGGGAATGTTTGTGTTTTGTCGGTTTTGGGTAATTATATGGTAAAGGGGGTGTTTGGTGTAGTGTATGGGTTTGTGTTGAGTGGATGTGTCTAGCTGTGTCTATGTTGGTTTAGTTTTCTAGGAGAGTCTATGGTTGCCTGAATGAGTTCCCAATTAGAGACAGCTGATTTCTGTTGTCTCTGATTGGGAGCCATATTTAGGGTAGCCATAGGCTTTCATTTGATGTGGGTAATTGTCTATGTTATACGTTTGTAGCCTGTGTGTGCACTTCGTTATTAGCGTCACGATCGTTTTCTTGTTTTGTTTAGTGTGTAAGTGTTTTTGTTTCGTTTTACCTTCGTATTCATTAAAAGGAATATGGCTTATTTTCCTACTGCTGCGTTTTGGTCCGTCAATCCTCCACACGATCGTGACAGAATTACCCACCATAGGACCAAGCGGCATGTAAAGCGGCAACAGGACCCACCTACACAGGATTCTTGGACATGGGAGGAGATACTGGATGGTAAGGGACCTTGGGTACAACCGGGAGAATATCGCCTCCCTCGTGAAGAGCTGGAGGCAGCGAAAGCCGAGAGGAGGCGATATGAGGAGGCAGCACGGAAGCAGGGCTGGAGACCCGTGAGTAATACCCAAAAATTTCTTGGGGAGGGGCTCATGGGGAGTGTGGCGAGTCCAGATGGGAGATCTGCGTCAACTTCCCGTGTTACCCGTGAGGACTCTAAGAGGGAACCTGAGCCAGTCGGGCTGATATTGGAGGTGAGCAATGGGAATGATACAGAGACTGTTAAGGATTTATTGGGGAGGTTGGAAGAGAGTGAAATGAGGGAGCTGCTGTGTTGGTGCGTGAGGCACAAGATCCACCCGACAGAGCGTGTGCGGGATGTGATATTACCTGAGTCAGCTCTCCATGCTCGTCCTGATGTGCGTGCTAACCGTCTGGGAATGACCGTCCCACGAACCAGGCCTCCTGTACGCCTCCCTAGTCCTGCACCTCCTGTATTAGCCCCACGTACTAACTCTCCTGTGACAGTCCCCAGCCCAGTACAACCAGTGCCTCCTCCACGCACTAGCCCTATGGTGCGTGTCTCCAGCCCTTTACCACCAGTGCCTAAACCACGCACCAAGCCTCCTGTGTGTCCCCAGAGTCCTGTGCGTCCTGTTGCTGCTCCCCGCACTAGCCCTGAGATGCGTGTCCCCAGTCCGGTACCACCAGTTCCGGCACCACGCACTAGGCCTAATGTGCGCTCCCAGGGTCCTGTACGCACTGTTCCTTCTCCCCGTACTCGCCCTGATGTGCGGGTCCTCAGCCCGGTACCACCAGTACCGGTACCACGCACAAGGCCTATAGTACGCCTTGAGAGTCCAGTGTGCCCTGTTGTTGCTCCCCGCACTAGCCTTGAGATGCGTGTCCCTAGCCCGGTACCACCAGTTCCGGCACCACGCACCAGGCCTACAGTGCGCCTCAGCCGGCCAGAGCTGCCCGTCTGCCAAGCGCCATCTGAGCCATCCGTCTCCCCAGCGCCATCTGAGCCATCCGTCTCCCCAGCGCCATCTGAGCCATCCGTCTCCCCAGCGCCATCTGAGCCATCCGTCTCCCCAGCGCCATCTGAGCCATCCGTCTCCCCAGCGCCATCTGAGCCATCCGTCTCCCCAGCGCCATCTGAGCCATCCGTCTGCCCCGAGCCAGTAGAGCCGCCCGTCTGCCCCGAGCCGTCAGAGCCGATAGTCAGTCAGGAGCCGCTAGAGCCATTCGTCAGACAGGATCTGCCAGAGCCGCCAACCAGACAGGATCTGCCAGAGCCGCCAACCAGACAGGATCTGCCAGAGCCGCCAACCAGACAGGATCTGCCAGAGCCGCCAACCAGACAGGATCTGCCAGAGCCGCCAACCAGACAGGATCTGCCAGAGCCGCCAACCAGACAGGATCTGCCAGAGCCGCCAACCAGACAGGATCCGCCAGCCAGCCATGAGCAGCCAGATCCGTCAGCCAGCCATGAGAAGCCAGATCCGTCAGCCAGCCATGAGCAGCCAGATCCGTCAGCCAGCCATGAGCAGCCAGATCCGTCAGCCAGCCATGAGCAGCCAGATCCGTCAGCCAGCCATGAGCAGCCAGATCCGTCAGCCAGCCATGAGCAGCCAGATCCGTCAGCCAGCCATGAGCAGCCAGATCCGTCAGCCAGCCATGAGCAGCCAGATCCGTCAGCCAGCCATGAGCAGCCAGATCCGTCAGCCAGCCATGAGCAGCCAGATCTGTCAGCCAGCCATGGGCCGTCCCTCAGTCCGGAGCTGCAGTCCCTCAGTCCGGAGCTGCCGTTCCTCAGTCCGGAGCTGCCGTTCCTCAGTCCGGAGCTGCCCCTTATCCTGGTGCTGCCCCTTATCCTGGTGCTCTCCCTTATCCTGGTGCTGCCCCTTACCCTGGTACTGCCCCTTAGTCCGGAGCTGCCCCTTAGTCCGGAGCTGCCCCTTAGTCCGGAGCTGCCCCTTAGTCCGGAGCTGCCCCTTAGTCCGGAACTGCCCCTTAATTCAGTGGGGTTAATGTGGAGGGGGGTCATTTGGAGGAAGCTAAGGAGGCGGTTAGTGACTGTGGTGGGTTGGGGACCACGACCAGTGCCGGAGCCGCCACCGTGGAAGGAAGCCCACCCAGACCCTCCCCTAGACTGTGTAATGGTGCGCCCGGAGTTCGCACCTTAAGGGGGGGGTTATGTCACGCCCTGGCCTTAGTATTCTTTGTTTTCTTTATTATTTTAGTTAGGTCAGGGTGTGACATGGGGAATGTTTGTGTTTTGTCGGTTTTGGGTAATTATATGGTAAAGGGGGTGTTTGGTGTAGTGTATGGGTTTGTGTTGAGTGGATGTGTCTAGCTGTGTCTATGTTGGTTTAGTTTTCTAGGAGAGTCTATGGTTGCCTGAATGAGTTCCCAATTAGAGACAGCTGATTTCTGTTGTCTCTGATTGGGAGCCATATTTAGGGTAGCCATAGGCTTTCATTTGATGTGGGTAATTGTCTATGTTATACGTTTGTAGCCTGTGTGTGCACTTCGTTATTAGCTTCACGATCGTTTTCTTGTTTTGTTTAGTGTGTAAGTGTTTTTGTTTCGTTTTACCTTCGTATTCATTAAAAGGAATATGGCTTATTTTCCTACTGCTGCGTTTTGGTCCGTCAATCCTCCACACGATCGTGACAGACCACCTTTACATTCCCACCAATATCCAGTTATTATTCGCGATACTCAAGTATTCTTTTTTTGAGTTGATGCGTATAAACATCTCATCCCTTTTACAATAACTCGAAAAAGCTTGTATCCTAGTTATGAGAAACCCGGATAAGATGCCTGGGATATGCTCTTAGACAGGATATTGTGGCATGTACTGTAAACATCTTCTCCCGTTTATAGTTTATTTTTCGCTGTCTGCACAGGCTCAGTTTCATGGGTGTTATGTGATGATGTTTTCATCTGAATGTCAAACAAATCGCTTTAAAAAGTAGGCTCTACCTGCGCAGTTCGATCCACATAATAATTCCAGAATAATTTATTTACCTGATACATCTTACTGGCTCAGGCTACTGTCACTCCTACTTTAGATACGTTTCTGCTTATAATTTTAGACATTTGGTAGGCCATTTGTATGTTAACTATAGTTAGATATTTTTTAAATTACCCATCTACCAGTAGGTGCCCTTCTTTGCGAGGCATTGGAAAAACCACAAAAACCCGGTCTTTGTGGTTGAATCGGTGTTTGAAATTCACTGCTCGACTGAGGGACCTTACAGATAATTGTATGTGTGGGTTACAGAGACGAGGTAGTCATTCAACAATCATGTTAAACGCTATTATTGCACACAGAGTGAGTCCATGCAACTTATTATGTGACTTGTTAAGCAAATGTTTACTCCTGAACTTATTTATGCTTGCCATAACAAAGGGTTTGAATACTTATTGACTCGAGACATTTCAGCTTTTCAATTTGTATTCGTTTGTAAACAAAACGAAAAACATAATTCCACTTTGACATCATTGGGTATTGCCAGTGACAAGAACATCTACATTTAATCAATTTCAAATTCAGGCTGTAACAATACAAAATGTGGAAAAAGTCAAGAGGTGTGAATACTTTCTGCAGGCACTGTATGTTACTTCATTGTAATGTTGTTGCATTGCTATATCCTGATATTCTATTCTAATCGCTAATAATTCCTCTTTATTGTGTACTTTCAGAAACCACACATACAAACAGTATTTAATATTATTTGCCAACCTCGTAACTGGAACCGGTCATATTTCTCAGCAAAGATCGAGGTCAGCTTTTGTGTTCTAGCAACATGCTGTTTACTGGAGGGAAAAACAGCAAGGAAGACATAGGCCTATATGTAATGTTTGTCTATTTTAATGAAGTAGTAGTAGCGGTTGAACAACAAAAACAAAACGTAGTTTTGCTATAGGAACAAAAACTGCAAGAAATATACAGTATATAACCCATTTTTCAATATTCATGTACTGATTGAACAACATCAACTGTATTCTCACCCCCCCTAAAGGCATTTTATCATGGCAGGTCACCTGTCAGGTCAGTCAGTGCAGATGTGCTCAATACTGCTTGAGCGTATGGTACTCCTCAAAGCATGGCGCTACACACAGCGGTGTGTCACAAGCTAAACACGTACTTTGTCAACCTCCTCTGCTTCCTTCTACTGGTGTTGGACAGGCAGACTGCAGTGCCTCTGAGTGTGACCGCCTGGAGCAGAAATCTGAGGGGAAATGCCTTGCAGTGAGGCGTAGGGGATTGTCAGCAGCAGGACGGCCCCCAGAGGATGGACGCTGAGGGGTGTAGTGCTTCTCCAGCAGCTCTCTCGTGAGGTTCTCTCTGTACTTTTTGGTAGGCAATTACTTTACCTATGGGGGAGAGGTAGTGGGGAGGATGATGAGGGAGTGGGTAGGTGGAGAAATATTATTTTATCCCTTGGTAGTTTTCCCGAACGCATTCCACAATGCTGTTTATCATGTTCGCCTTATCCACTGCCCTCATTTTGAGGTTAGAGTCAAGTACACAGTCTGGCTTGATCTTTCTCTCTCCCGTCAGGTGATCCACCTCCCCTGTGGCCAACATGATTGCTGTATGGACAACGGAGAAGACATGGACGTCTCATTTGTCATGCCACTTTACTGCCAGCTGTTGAACTCCACCTCCCCCCTCTGCATCTCCCGAATGCCGGCATCCCCTTCCTGTTCGACCGAACTGTGCCACAGGCCCCCTGTGCTGTTAGAGAGCAGATGCTGAAAGAGTGTGGGACTACTGTAACAATTGTCCACATACAAAGTGTGGTCCTTCCCGAGATGTGGAGCCAGCATGCTCATCCCCACGGACCCGGACACTCCAAGCCCCTCATAATGTTGGATGTCAGTGGTGGACCCTGATGTATAATGTATTGGATAAATTGTGTTCTCAAATCAAATGTTATTGTTTCGTAAAAAACAGGTGTAGAGTAACAGTGAAATACTCATTGTCAGAATTGGCAAAAGATCTCCAGAATTTCTGCATTTGTGAGTTGTCTCCTTTTGAAAGACATTGCTAGTGCTACAGCTTAGCTCACTAGCTACATACATAAACAACAACACTGAATGGCTCAGAGTGGGAGTGAGAGGTTACGTGATTGACTGCCAGTACGTCCCACTTGTATCAATAAATCATTATCAGAAAAGTGGTTTGTGTGGGAATTATTATACTGTTTTATTCACGTTTTCAAGTAATGGTCACAAATAATGCATTCTGATTCTTGAGACATATAATGAGTGTAAAACACCTTTTTGAAGTTTGTACTGATTATGATTAGCTGTTGCTAAGCTAATTGTTAGCTATATGTGGAGCCATGTTTGCTGACATTGTAAAATTCATTCTGGGTGTCACGTAAACGTCTGTCAGACCGAAGATGTTATAACAATATGAGGTGAAGGGACGGTTCAATCGTCTTTCGAGTAAACTTCCGGGAAATGAATGATGGGAAGAGAATGATGGTAGACTACACACCCCCTTCAACGTGCATACTGCAAACAGACCCAACTCATCTTGTCACCTCTTCTTATCTTTGGTTGATGCGGATAAACCAACATGGTGGCACGTACAAACTCTACTCATCGTCAGATTACTTTAGACTTTATTTTGATCACTGGTAAACTGACCCGTGATGTGATGAATTGTAAATAGCAATTGCTATTAGGTCAATATTATTATGTTTCTGTTAAAAAAAGTGTGTGGCCAGCTGAAACGCTGACTGTTGCGTCAATCGTAACTAAAAGTTCTAATGAAGTGTACTAATCCCAACAGTTTGAGCATAATCTGCAGAGTCCACTGTTGAATGATCACACCCGTGTGTTTTTACACGTCAAAGAGTTAAAGAAAACTGAACCACGTGTTACAGTTCCTCCTGGCCTATAGATTACCTTCAACTGATTATAGGCTACGACTTACGGCTGGCACCACGGAATTTGAAAACAGTGGAGAAAAACAACATCTATCTGATAATCAAACACTGCTATTTATTGCTGACCAGCAGATATCACTAATGTGCATTTTCAACACGTAATTGAAGCGCTGAGTAATTAACACATTTTCGGCACAATGTGGTGAAAGAGCCTTCAGAAAGCCTTGGTTTCCCATCAATACTTTCAGGGTGAGAAACCATCTAACATCATGTTGTAAAATAGTGAACTACTCCTTTATGGCATGACAATGGGCCTCAGGATCTCATCACAGTATCTCTGGTGCATTCAAATTGCCATCGATAAAATGCAATTGTGTTCGTTGTCCGTAGCTTATGACTGCCCATATCATAACCCCACCACCACCATGGGGCACTCTGTTCACAACGTGGACATCAGCAAACCGCTTGCGAACACGACGCCATATACGCTGTCTGCCATGCGCCTGGTACAGTTGAAACCGGGATTCATCCGTGAAGAGCGCACTTCTCCAGCGTGCCAGTGGCCATCGAAGGAGAGCATTTACAAAAATTCTCTAGACGTTGTAGAGTAATTCAGAATAAATTATCTGGAAACAGCTCTGGTGGACATTCCTGCAGTCAGCATTCCAATTGCATGCTCCCTTAAAACTTGAGACATCTATGGCATTGTGTTGTGTGACAAAAGTGCACATTTTAGAGTGGCCTTTTATTTTCCCCGGCACAAGGTGCACCTGTGTAATGATCATGCTGTTTAATCAGCTTCTTGATATGCCACGCTTGTCAGGTGGGTGGATTATCTTGGCAAAGGAGAAATGCTCATTAACAGGCATATAAACTAATTTGTTCACAACATTTTAGAGAAATAAGCTTTTTGTGCATATTGATAATTTCTAGGATTCTTTATTTCACCTCATGAAACATGGGACCAACACTTTACATGTTGCGTTCCTAGTTTTGTTCAGTACATTATGTGTTATGGATTTATGAAACAAGGCAACTAATTACAGTATAACGTTATCAATGTTGTATAGGTAGAGATGGATGGACACAAAAGCGGCTTACCTACTGCAGTCCCTACAGAGGAGGAGGCCGATGACAGCTCTGATGAGGTCAGACTCATAGTAGATTAGGATGTTGAGGAAGAGGACCATGAAGGCTTTGGCTGATTTGCCATTTTATTATTATGCACTTTTAGGCCTAACATATATATAAAGTATATTAGGTCTATCTTTTTTTTTTAATTACTCTCTCTCTCTCTGTAGGACAGTGTGATGGACTGCCGGCTCAGACCTTTTTGAGAAGGACTCTGTAGTAGCTGTCCCCCCGGGGACAAGGACAGGCAGGGACTGGAGAGACTGGATAACATGCTGCTAGGGCTGCAGAGAGGGCTGAGGGACAATCACACCCTCACAGGACACACCCTCACAGCCCAGGTGAGCGCAATATGATAAGCCAAGGTAACAGGACACACACGAACACACAAAGGACATTGACTGGCACATTGACTGAACATTGACTGACAGAGAATCGACATTTGGCTAGCCTGGTCCCAAATCTGTTCATCCTGTTGTATGATTGTTGTCATGCCATGTTACCATAGAAGTTGGCTATACATAGGAGTTGGCTATATGTTACAATCTGATGGAAGACCACACTAACATTTGGCTGATAGAAGCTGGGTTGTGTGAGAAGTCTGGCTGTCAAACAGACTGAGATCCTGAGGAAGGCATCACACAAGCAGATGGGTCAGTATGTCCAAACACATAACGCAAATATTAAAGATTATGCTCCATATTGATGTTGAATAGAATACCCTTGTGAAACCAGATTGACGACTGTGTTCACACTGGTTTCACTTCACTTGCAGTGAAACAGAATTAGATCAGGCTGGTTTAGGGAGGTTATAGAAATAGCCATGCAATGCTTTGAAAGGCTGGTCATGGCTCACATCAACATCATAATCCCAGAAACCCTATACCCACTCCAATAACGCACCAACAGATCCACAGATGATGCAATCTCTATTGCACTCCACACTGCCCTTTCCCACCTGGACAAAAGGAACACCTATGTGAGAATGCTATTCATTGACTACAGCTCAGCGTTCAACACCATAGTGCCCTCAAAGCTCATCACTAAGCTAAGTTCTCTGGGACTAAACACCTCCCTCTGCAACTGGATCCTGGACTTCCTGACGGGCCGCCCCCAGGTGGTAAGGGTAGGTAACAACACATCCGCCACGCTGATCCTCAACACAGGGGTCCCTCAGGGGTGCATGCTCAGTCCCCTCCTGTACTCCCTGATCACTCATGACTGCACGGAATGGCACGACTCCAACACCAAATCAAATCAAATCAAATCAAATCAAATTTTATTAGTCACATACACATGGTTAGCAGATGTTAATGCGAGTGTAGCGAAATGCTTGTGCTTCTAGTTCCGACAATGCAGTAATAACCAACAAGTAATCTAACCTAACAATTCCACAACTACTACCTTATACACACACAAGTGTAAAGGGATAAAGAATATGTACATAAAGATATATGAATGAGTGGTGGTACAGAACGGCATAGGCAAGATGCAGTAGATGGTATAGAGTACGGTATATACATATGAGATGAGTACTGTAGGGTATGTAAACATAAAGTGGCATAGTTTAAAGTGGCTAGTGGTACATGTATTACATAAAGATGGCAAGATGCAGTAGATGATATAGAGTACAGTATATACATATGAGATGGGTAATGTAGGGTATGTAAACATTATATTAAGTGGCATTGTTTAAAGTGGCTAGTGGTACATTTTTACATAATTTCCATCAATTCCCATTTTTAAGTGGCTGGAGTTGAGTCAGTATGTTGGCAGCGGCCGCTAAATGTTAGTGGTGGCTGTTTAACAGTCTGATGGCCTTGAGATAGAAGCTGTTTTTCAGTCTCTCGGTCCCTGCTTTGATGCACCTGTACTGACCTCGCCTTCTGGATGATAGCGGGGTGAACAGGCAGTGGCTTGGGTGGTTGTTGTCCTTGATGATCTTTATGGCCTTCCTGTGACATCGGGTGGTGTAGGTGTCCTGGAGGGCAGGTAGTTTGCCCCCGGTGATGCGTTCTGCAGACCTCACTACCCTCTGGAGAGCCTTACGGTTGTGGGCGGAGCAGTTGCCGTACCAGGCGGTGATACAGCCCGACAGGATGCTCTCGATTGTGCATCTGTAGAAGTTTGTGAGTGCTTTTGGTGACAAGCCGAATTTCTTCAGCCTCCTGAGGTTGAAGAGGCGCTGCTGCGCCTTCTTCACGACGCTGTCTGTGTGGGTGGACCAATTCAGTTTGTCCGTGATGTGTACACCGAGGAACTTAAAACTTTCCACCTTCTCCACTACTGACCCGTCGATGTGGATAGGGGGGTGCTCCCTCTGCTGTTTCCTGAAGTCCACAATCATCTCCTTTGTTTTGTTGACGTTGAGTGTGAGGTTATTTTCCTGACACCACACTCCGAGGGCCCTCACCTCCTCCCTGTAGGCCGTCTCGTCGTTGTTGGTAATCAAGCCTACCACTGTAGTGTCATCCGCAAACTTGATGATTGAGTTGGAGGCGTGCATGGCCACGCAGTCGTGGGTGAACAGGGAGTACAGGAGAGGGCTCAGAACGCACCCTTGTGGGGCCCCAGTGTTGAGGATCAGCGGGGTGGAGATGTTGTTACCTACCCTCACCACCTGGGGGCGGCCCGTCAGGAAGTCCAGGACCCAGTTGCACAGGGCGGGGTCGAGACCCAGGGTCTCGAGCTTGATGACGAGTTTGGAGGGTACTATGGTGTTAAATGCTGAGCTGTAATCGATGAACAGCATTCTCACATGGGTATTCCTCTTGTCCAGATGGGTTAGGGCAGTGTGCAGTGTGGTTGCGATTGCGTCGTCTGTGGACCTATTGGGTCGGTAAGCAAATTGGAGTGGGTCTAGGGTGTCCGGTAGGGTGGAGGTGATATGGTCCTTGACTAGTCTCTCAAAGCACTTCATGATGACGGAAGTGAGTGCTACGGGGCGGTAGTCGTTTAGCTCAGTTACCTTAGCTTTCTTGGGAACAGGAACAATGGTGGCCCTCTTGAAGCATGTGGGAACAGCAGACTGGGATAAGGATTGATTGAATATGTCCGTAAACACACCAGCCAGCTGGTCTGCGCATGCTCTGAGGACGCGGCTGGGAATGCCGTCTGGGCCTGCAGCCTTGCGAGGGTTAACACGTTTAAATGTTTTACTCACCTCGGCTGCAGTGAAGGAGAGCCCGCAGGTTTTGGTAGGGGGCCGTGTCAGTGGCACTGTATTGTCCTCAAAGCGGGCAAAAAAGTTGTTTAGCCTGTCTGGGAGCAAGACATCCTGGTCCGCGACGGGGCTGGTTTTCTTTTTGTAATCCGTGATTGACTGTAGACCCTGCCACATACCTCTTGTGTCTGAGCTGTTGAATTGCGACTCGATTTTGTCTCTGTACTGGGACTTAGCCTGTTTGATTGCCTTGCGGAGAGAATAGCTACACTGTTTGTATTCGGTCATGCTTCCGGTCACCTTGCCCTGGTTAAAAGCAGTGGTTCGCGCTTTCAGTTTCACGCGAATGCTGCCGTCAATCCACGGTTTCTGGTTTGGGAATGTTTTAATCGTTGCTGTGGGTACGACATCGTCAATGCACTTCCTAATGAACTCGCTCACCGAATCAGCATATTCGTCAATATTGTTGTTGGACGCAATGCGGAACATATTCCAATCCGCGTGATCGAAGCAGTCTTGAAGCGTGGAATCAGATTGGTCGGACCAGCGTTGAACAGACCTGAGCGCGGGAGCTTGTTGTTTTAGTTTCTGTTTGTAGGCTGGAATCAACAAAATGGAGTCGTGGTCAGCTTTTCCGAAAGGGGGGCGGGGGAGGGCCTTATATGCGTCGCGGAAATTAGTATAACAATGATCTAGGGTTTTTCCAGCCCTGGTAGCACAATCGATATGCTGATAGAATTTAGGGAGTTTTGTTTTTAGATTAGCCTTGTTAAAATCCCCAGCTACGATGAATGCAGCCTCAGGGTGTGTGGTTTCCAGTTTACAAAGAGTCAGATAAAGTTTGTTCAGGGCCATCGATGTGTCTGCTTGGGGGGGAATATATACGGCTGTGATTATGATCGAAGAGAATTCCCTTGGTAGATAATGCGGTCGACATTTGATTGTGAGGAGTTCTAGATCAGGTGAACAGAATGACTTGAGTTCCTGTGTGTTGTTATGATGATCACACCACGTCTCGTTAATCATAAGGCATACCCCCCCGCCCCTCTTCTTACCAGAAAGATGTTTGTTTCTGTCGGCGCGATGCATGAAGAAACCAGCTGGCTGCACCGACTCCGTTAGCGTCTCTTGAGTTAGCCATGTTTCCGTGAAGCAGAGCACGTTGCAATCCCTGATGTCTCTCTGGAATGCTACCCGTGCTCGGATTTCATCAACCTTATTGTCAAGAGACTGGACATTGGCGAGTAGTATGCTAGGGAGTGGAGCGCGATGTGCCCGTCTCCGAAGCCTGACCAGGAGACCGCCTCGTTTGCCCCTTTTACGGCGTCGCACAGGGTCGCCGGCTGGGATCAGATCCATTGTATTGGGTGGAAGGCAAAACACTGGATCCGTTTCGGGAAAGTCATATTCCTGGTAGGAACGATGATGAGTTGACGTTAATCGTATATTCAGTAGTTCCTCCCGACTGTATGTAATGAAACCTAAGATTACCTGGGGTACCGATGTAAGAAATAACACATAAAAAAACAAAATACTGCATATTTTCCAAGGAACGCGAAGCGAGGCGGCCATCTCGTTTCGGCACCATCATTAAGTCTGCTGATGACACAACAGTGGTAGGTCTGATCACCGACAATGATGAAACAGCCTGTAGGGAGGAGGTCAGAGACCTGACTATGTGGTGCAAGGACAACAACCTCTCCCTCAACGTGATCAAGACAAAGGAGATGATTGTGGACTACAGGAAAAGGAGGACCGAGCACGCCCCCATTCTCATCGACGGGGCTGTAGTGGAGCAGGTTGAGAGCTTCAAGTTCCTTGGCGGTGTCAGAGGAAGGCCATAAAAATTGTCAAAGACTCCACCCTAGTCATAGACTGTTCTCTCTGCTACTGCACGGCAAGCGGTACCAGAGCGCCAAGTCTTGGTCCCCCCCCCCCCCCCCCCACGCTACTGCTACTCTCTGTTATTATCTATGCATAGCCACTTTAATAACTCGACCTACATGTACATAATTACCTCAATTAATTATTTGTTAT
Organism: Salvelinus alpinus; assembly: GCF_045679555.1. Lineage (NCBI taxonomy): Eukaryota > Metazoa > Chordata > Actinopteri > Salmoniformes > Salmonidae > Salvelinus > Salvelinus alpinus. Next base: position 6,518,955 of record NC_092109.1, read on the forward strand.
TCTTATCTCTTACTTTTTTTGTGTATTTTCTTAAAACTACATTGTTGGTTAAGGGCTTGTAAGTAAGCATTTCACTGTAAGGTCTACTACACCTGTTGTATTTGGTGCATGTGATGAATAAAATGTTATTTGAAATGATTTATTTGAAATCCCCAAAGAATGTATGTTGTAGTCTATGTCCTTGAGCACTGCTAGTTTTATGTTGATGGGGATAATTGGATAATTATTTACTTGATTCTGGGCAGCTTTCAGGAAAGTACAGAAATGTATTGCGAATAAGTCTGTGGCCATATCTCTTTCATGCTCACAGATCTGGTGGTGTAGCTGCACTGTATCAAGATATTTCAGATTACTAGCAACCAAGAGGTTATGAGTTCAAATGCCGTTTAAGGCTGAGTCACAGTACAAAAATAAACAAGATTTTTTACACTAATTGAAATCAGAATACAGCAGCATACTGTCATTTTATAGACATAACACCAAGTTTTTAAAATATATTTTCTCTATTTTCACTTCAGGTTTATGAACTTCATAGTTCAAATCCCAAGTGAGGTTGAGTCCCAAGTAATCAGCATACAGAATCATACTGTCCTTTAACATTAACACCTGAATTTAGCTGTAAAAACACACTAACCTGTCGTAGAATAACCATATTTTCACCTCAACTAGACAAAACCCTCCAGAGAACCATGACACAACGTTCTAAGAACGTCCTTGGAGACGTCCCTGAAACAAACTGGGAACTAGACAAAACCTGCAGGGGACCAAGACTGTTTAAATTGAATTAATGTCAATTATAACTTTCAAAGTAAAATATTCTAAATTACATTTAACACCTGGGTTTTCACATGTGCTCAACTGTTGTCAGATGTCCAGTGTCATGGTATCACATGTTGACATTTTGCATCCCCATGTTGTCACATTTCTTTCACATGAGATTGTGTTTTCACATGTGCTCACATGTTGTCACGTGTAGTCCATGTTGTCACATGTTGAACTTATGCATCCCTATGTTGTCACATTTATTTGACATTCATTTCACATTAAATCATTAAGATCACACAGGATCACATCTTCACATGTGAAATTCATGTGGTTTTTCCATAAGGGGAGTGTGTGTGTGAGCATGTGTGTGTGTACATACAGTATGTCTCTCTGTGTGTGTGTGTGTGTGTGTGTGTGTGTGTGTGTGTGTGTGTGTGTGTGTGTGTGTGTGTGTGTGTGTGTGTGTGTGTGTGTGTGTGTGTGTGTGTGTGTGTGTGTGTGTGTGTGTGTGTGTGTGTGTGTGTGTGTGTGTGTGGTCTCAAATGGAGAAACAAAAGCAAGACACTCATCAGTAGAGTTGGCGTGTGCACAGCAACGCAGATTTCCAAGCAAATAAGAAGAGAGATGAGGAGGAACAGAGGCTTTCACCCATCCAGGTCCCATACACAGCACAGGGACATACAGACACCCTGGTGTGGACCACATGGTTAAAGTAAGTGAAGCATTCTTGTGATTAATGGATGCTACAAGTTTGAAGTTTGACGCTAGACTATATCTCCCCTGCCTGTAGTTGAGATACAGTGTGTGTGTGTGTGTGGGTGTGCGTGTGTATGCTTGTAGCAGAGATACAGTATGGGGAGTGAAGCTGCATGCCACAGGTCAGGGGTCAGTCCTAGTTAGCGGAGAAGAGTGAGTCTCTCTCTTTGAGACAGTTAACAAGCCTGGGGGACAGAGCATAAAAACAGTCAAACTCTTCGCCAGCTGTTGGATGTCCTGCTTAACTCTGCTAATTACAAACTCAGCGGGCTTCCGCTCTCCCCAAACTCCCCCTGCACACACACACTTACGCACATGCGCAGATACACAGGCACATATATGCATGCATGCATGCACACGTGCACATACACACACACACACTCCACCACACACACACGCCACACTCCACCCTCCTTTCCCCACACACACATCCTGTCGTGTCCCGTCCCGGTCACGTCCGACCCCTACCTCCGCTCCATCTGCTAGCGAGCTGTTTAATTAGGAGCAGTTCTTTTAATTGATGAAAGAGAGCGAAGGCTTGAAAACTTCAAACCACCGTCTGACTCCACACCACAGCGCGCCTGTGCTCCACTCAACCCCACATAAAACTGCCTCAGAAATGGGCCTCCTCCCTGCTTCATTTACATTAGGTAACGGTGGCTACGCTAACTACCTCATCATGTCAGACCCCATTCATTGATCACGCGTCTTGTTTCAAGCGAGTGCTCATCGGTAAATAAAGGCTTTTCCTGCAGCTATGTTTTTTCTTGTTTTCTCAACAGTTTTCTATCGGTGGTTGTTTTTCTTTGTAGATTGAGGTCTTTGCTCGGGGCTGTTATTTGTACTAGCTTGCCTGACAGGCTGGCAGGAGCACTGACCTTCTTACTGACAGGTATTTTCATTGGGGGTTTGGTAGGGTGGGGTCAGTTCTTTGCTGTGGAGGGAGAACAGCAAGGAATATTGATTGTTTTTGATCCATCTACAACATTGCCCATCATTTGTTTGTGCCGTTGTCTTGTCTGTGGAGAGACAACACTGCACGTCCTCCCCTCCTCACTCAAGTTGTTCAGATGGAGCATCTGACCTGCTTTCCCCTCTTTACTTTTAAGGATTCCCTCCCGAACACAATGCCTGTAGGTAGGGCTCTGGTCAAAAGTAGTGCACTATGTAGGGAATAGGGTGCTATTTTGGACGCAACCTAGGCCTGCCTGTCAAATGGAGTGGCAGATTGAAACGGGTCAATATTGGCGTCGGAGTGTGCCATAATGGAGGAGATCGCCGCAGTTTTACGGGCTCATAAACAATTGTGCTATTTTGTGTGTTTTTTCGCATAATTGTGTACTTAACGTTTCTGCCACTGTCTCTTATGACCGAAAAGAGCTTCTGGATATCAGAGCAGCGATTACTGGGACTGGACGATTATTTTTTCTTTAACGAGTCGGCCTATAGGGAGGAGGTCAGAGGCCTGGCCGTATGGTGTCAGGACAACAACCTCTCCCTCAACATGATCAAGACAAACAAGATCATCATGGACTACATGAAAAGGAGGGTGAGCACACCCCAATTCTCATCGACGGGGCTGTAGTGGAGCAACTTGAAAGCTTCAAGTTCCTTGGTGTCCACATCACCAACAAACTATCATGGTCCAAACACACCAAGACAGTCGTGAAGAGGGCATGACAACGCCTATTCCCCCTAAGGAGATTGAAAAGAATCCAGCCACCGTAGTCACAGACTGTTCTCTCTGCTACCGCACGGCAAGCGGTACCGGAGCGCCAAGTCTAGGTCCAAAAGGCTTCAAAACAGTTTCTACCCTAAGCCATAAGAATGCTGAACAGCTAATCAAATGGCTACCTGGACTATCAAATGGCTACCCCCCCCAATTTTTACGCTGCTGCTACTCGCTGTTATTATCTATCCATAGACACCTTACCCTTACATGTACATATTGCCTCAATTACCTCAACTAACCTGTACCCCTGCGCATTGACTCTGTACCGGTACCCCTTGTGTATAGCCTTGTTACTGTTAATTTATTTAGTACTTTCTTAACTCTTCTTTTTCTTAAAACTGCATTGTTGGTTAAGGGCTAGTAAGTAAGCATTTCACAGTAAGGTCTGTGAATACCTGTTGTATTCGGTGCATGTGACAAACAAAAACGTATTTTATTTGAATATTGACATCCTCTGTGCTGGTTCCTCATTCTAATCACCTCTGTGTGTTTGAAAAGGGCAGCTAATAACAGTGGAGGCAAGATCACGGCCTATATCCGAAATGGCACCCTATTCCGTATATAGTGCACTACTTCTGACCAGAGCCAATAGGCACTGTTCAACTGCCAGGCAACAGATTCATTGGCACATTCCTAGTTGTAATTAGAAGGCTGATGTAATATATTGTTTTGATTCCACCCCCTATTAGCTCACTTCAATTGGGGAATGATGTTTACTGTTTAACGGACTTCACCAAGACGCTGCTGCTTCAAAGTGAAAAGAATAAAGAACCCACCGAGCTAATTCAGCAACCCCTCCTCCTCCTCCTCTCTCACCCTCTCTTTATCCCAACATCAACCCTAACCACACCCCAGCGAAAAACCCTGAGAACAGCAGAAATTGCCGGGTCAGACGAATGCCTTTGCTTTGAGTGAGAGCCTGATTAAAAGAGAGATGTTATGAGGCTGCCTGCTGCACCGCCCGCCCGCAGTGATTTAGACCTGTACCACACTGTTATTACACCTGCATCCCAAATGGCACCCTATCCCCTATGGGACCTGGTCAAAAGTAGTGCACTACATAGGGAACGGGGTGCCATTTGGGACACCGCCTCCATCCACCTTCTGAAGCGGTCCCTGTGATGTTTCATCTCTATCCATGAGAAAAGCCTCTAAGAGTTGAGGTAAGCTAAGTGGCCCTAAAAGCAATACTTAAGACGTTAGTAATTACGCTCTAACGACCCTAAACACATTTTTATCTTACATGAAAGAGTCTGATAGAAAAATCCTTATCGTATATTCAACGAGGCCATGCATTGGGGGGGGGGGTTGAGATTTACAAGCACAAAGTATGAGGGAAGGAAGGCTTTTAAATCTGCTGCTGTCAGAGGAATGCGAGCGGGCAACGAGTTGCTAGGCTGCTACACAAAGGTATGGAGCCTCAGCCCCAGTGCTTCGCAGAGAGAGAGCAGCAGTCAGTTTTCTTATCAGTATGGGATAGGGAGTTTCATTCCCTCGCAAGGATAAAGCCTTGTAAAATCATTAGCCTCTAGGCGTGAACCTGGAAGATTTGCTGCACGGCGAGGTAGGTAGTTGTTGGACAAAGCGGAGCTTTTTTGAGCTCCTCCATATAACGCCCTAATAAAACATATTGCTTCTGATGACACTGCTATGAACACCCATTTTCACAGGCTTTTTCGAAGTTGACAGCACAAACCTAATCTAGAGTAATGTAAACGTGTACAACTATCCAAAGACATTGTCAGAAATATCTTATTTATGGAATTTGGCAATGTACTACATGCATATAGTGTGATTGGGCAAAGTCAGACCATTCTGACCCTAGGCTACCCCCAAAAAAGCCTCCAGAATCTGTTGCAATATTGTCTTATTAGTCAGACAAGACTTGACACCCTCCCCATACGCCAACATCAAATGTAGTCCCTTTTGTTATCACTCACATCTGAAAGATAGCATTGAGCATCACATCGTGACCCAAATTGTTTGTTGTGTCACGTCCAGTCACCATCTGTAAACCCCGCTGAGAGGTGTCTGGAATGAGACAGGGACGGATTAGGGAGTATCCTGGTGCTTTATCCCACAGATGAGGTGTGTCAACTCTGACACTAGCAGCTGACTGAGACACCGGGCTCTGTTTTCCCTGTCCTTCTCCCGACACTCACCCGCGCTATGTCCCAAATGGCACCCTATTCCCTATACAGTGCTGTGTGGGCCCTGGTCAAAAGTAGCGCACTATAAAGGGAATAGGGTGCCATTTGGGATGCACCCCCCAGTCACCGGTCTCTTCACATGAGCAACGACCCCAAGAGCATGTGTTTTGTTTTACTAAAGAGTTCTAGGTGTAAGCTTCATTAAAAGGTATTGTAAAAGTCTTTGTAGATTCAACCCGGAAGAGGAGGGAGGATAGAGGCAGAGCGGACAGGCGAGGGTGGGTCGTTGTTTGTTGATCCCCAGCGTTCTATTAATTACACTGCGTAACTAACTACTGTCCTCGCTCTAATGGAAAATCACTTCAGATGATGTTCAAGTAGGAAATCAGGCACCGATTGCATTTGGAAGGCGGCCCAATCAGATCTCTCCCTGAATAGCACACATAGAGCAAAAAAAAATGACAAAGACAGGAGGACAAGATGAGGAAGAAGGGAGTTAAAGGAGAATGATGTGCAGAGAGCGAGAGAGAAGAAGAGAGCAAGAAGATATGGAGAGAGAGAGAGAGAGAGAGAGAGAGAGAGAGAGAGAGAGAGAGAGAGAGAGAGACCGAATGTGGAAGCGAGAGAAGATCAATTGTAATGCGTTCTGACTGGTTCATTATATCCATTTCCAATCACGCTGCAAAGGGACAAAAGAACCATCTCCTCTCTCCCACTCTATGGGAAGATGGGGACCGTTCAGATACGAACAGAGCACTTATACTCATATTCTTCTCTCCAGATTTCCTCTTGTGTTGGAGTAATCAACAATCTTTCAGCAAGGGAAGTGCAATCTATGTGCAATCAGATTCTGAATCTCATTTATAACAGTGAGAGATAATCTTCATTTTCGCTCTACCCAGTACTATGCAACACACAAAAAAGACACAGAACCTGACCTGCGTTTAAGATACTCTTGTGTGGCCCAGACCTACAGTTGACCCCTGAGCCCCTCCCCTCCTTTACTGCTGCAGTCCAGCGTCTGTTACTGAGCTACTTTCTCTGCCCGGACACTTTTCTTTTAGATTTCACTTGTTTTTGAGAAACTGACTCCAACAATTCACTTCCTCATCCTCACTGTGCATTACAGGGGCTCTGGGGGAGAAAAAGAGAAAGAATTCTCCAACAATACCCCAAAGGGCCTATGTCCTTTTAAAAATGGAAACACCCTCAGTATAGTGATGCAGATCTTTAGATTTTATACACGTGAAATTGTGTCATTCCAAACTTTATCCGCAACCGCATTGTGTCATTACGAACTTTATTCCCCAATTCCGCTGTTTCATTATCCGTGTAGCCTACTGCTAAAATTAACAGAGATGTATCGCTCGAGTCGCAACATAATGGAATATAACATTGCGGATAAAGTTCAGCTTTTCCGTTTCTAAAAGGAGTCCAGTGTCTGGACATTTACATTTAAAAAAAAGATTTGGTTGTGAAAAAGATTCTCCTTTCAAACCAGTACATCTAACCACATACTGTGTGAGAGGTCTACGTTTCCTCTCATTAATAATTCAACTGTATCCTATTGACCATTTCCCAACTCCCTCACAGATCAGCAACCCTGTCGCACAATTGGAAATTAAATGGGACCCTAGATTCGACATGAAAATGGCCCCAACATTTGAACAGAATGTTTTACTTTGTCACTTACAGCCCCTCCAGAGGTATACACAGTCTTTTGCAGTCTGACTTTTACAGATTTCTGTCTGCCTGAAGCTCCCTGGTCTCTGTGCAGATCTATCTGTCTTTCATTTGAGATGTAACATAGCCTGGCCTAAGAGCCATACAGTACTTTAGATATTTCTGAGCACCTCCAAGACATATCCCACTGGGCAAAAACAGTTTGAATCAATGTTGTTTCCATGTCATTTCATCCAGAAAAATCTATGTGATGACGTTGAATAAACATGAAAAACTGATTGGATTTGCAAAAAGTCATCAACATAAAGGGCATTTTTTTTCACCCAACTTTTAACTAAATCCAATGAAATCGTGACATTTTTGGTTGTTTTCACATTGAATTCACGTTATTTGACAACTCAACCAAATGTAAATCAAAACTAGACGTTAAACTGACATCTGCACCCAGTGGGATAATACCTACAAATGGTCTAGTTACTTTAGAGAGAAACAAAAGTAGATTGGTCGGGTGTAATCCGCCACCGCCTAGCAATCCAAAATGTGCGTGTTCGAGTCGTGTCGGGGACAACTGAGGCCTTTTAGCTAACCTGTAGTCTAAACTTAACCCATTTCACTAATACTAAATGGAGTGTCACAGATTTACATACAGGTTAATACAAATTTCCCCGAGACCACTCTGTGTAACATAGACGTTAGAGCTGGCACAACTCAAAGGACATCTCTCTCTCTCTTTTCAACTCTACTTTCACAGAGGAAAGGTGTGTGTGTGTGTGTGTGTGCGTGCGTGTGCGTGCGTGCGTGCGTGCGTGCGTGCGTGCGTGTGTGCGTGCGTGCGTGCGTGCGTATGCTGGTGGGCGTATGCTGGTGGGCGTGTGTGTGTGTGAACTGTAAAGGCTGAATCAGAGAGCTGCTATACGTGTTGCCAGGCGATAGTGTGTAAGTGGGTACCTGGGTAGGCAATCATTCTGTCCCTGTTATAGCTTAGATGCAGTCTTCCTTAGTCTGAATATATTTCATTGCTCTCTCTCTCACTCTCTCTTCCTCCCTCCATCCATCCATTCATCCATCCATCTGCAACACACACCAGAGGTTTGAAGTGAACTTGGTGAGGACAAACTTCCTACTGTAGTAATCACTGGAGGTCAAGTCATCGTTGGTATGTTATGTTTAGGGAAATAGGAGCCATTTACTGCTAGAAATGATATTCAACTTCCTGTCTTGATTAATAAGGGAATATTAACTCACAGAGGGGCACTCGAGGGGCCTCCCAGTCCCACACACACAGACCCACACATCAACTCATGTGCTAGTCACTGTATCCTTATTATGCAGTATTGCCGCTGGGGGAGAAGAAGCGTACTTACTTAGTCCTCGTCATCCTGGATGGGACATAAGGCCGCAACAATCTTGAGTCGGTCTTTGGCAACAGCTTGTGCCCTGTCCCATGAGGAGGAAAGGAAAGAGGGAAGAAAATTCATATCATCTCACGCATTCACTGCAAAAATGGCTGTGCATCACAAACTGTTGTTTGAAGCTGAATGTCCAACCTATAAACTTTGATGCTTCTTTCAGTCGCTTTCCTGTGAAAGGCCGTGTGTGTTGTGTTTGTCTACATTTAGGGTCAGGACTGGAGCCAGTTAAACAGTTTTTTCTCAACCTGCCATCACCGATTAGGAGGTGTTTCAGACAATGAATGTAAACAGAAACACCAAGTGGAGCGGAGAGGAAAGGAGAGCATAGAAGCTGGACTCCACAGTGCTTGAGAAATGCAGTGATAGGCTGAGTCTCAAATAGAACCCTAACCCCATAGGGCTCTGCTCAACTGTAGTGCTCTAAATAGGGAATAGTGGCATTTGGTAGCTGGGCTGTGCTGTGTGCTCTCTGCTCTGCAGTATGCAAACTAATGGGATGCTAAACGTGTTAGAGAGAGACGTCATACACATGGAGTCGACAGTTGCTAAGCAGTTCTGCACTGTATTCTCTGTCTCGTGTGGAAAGATTGAGTGGAGGGAGTAGGAAGTGAGAGATGAGGGAGGGAGAAAGCGGAGAGAAAGAGATAATAAGAAAGCGATATAGAGGCTTTACATAAAATTAAAAAAAATCATGATCTCCTTCTATCTCAGCCCCCATTGTTTTCATCAGATAAAGGTTACTGTTGCCTAGCTGACTCGTCAGAAAAAGGGAAAGTGTCTGGGTTGTGTTTAGTTTCCTTGTTCCTCCCCTTTCCCTATCCACCCTCTCTCTCCCTCTCCGTCACTGTGACCAGCTGCGATCACAGAGGAGCAGCGGTGCCGAGACCTGCTTCTTTAACCTCATCAATCCAGCCCCGGCACTGCAGGGAGCCCAGCTCAGAGAGAGAGCAGAGAAGAGCAGAGTGGAAAGCCAGAGGCATAGATAGGATGATTTCAGTCTCTCCTCCAACAGAACAAAAGGCTGTTTGGATGGATAATACACTGGGCTTTAATACCACGGGACAATTAAAGTGAACTACATTCCCTGTAACGCTGCCTAAATGTATGAAAACGCGGTAATGAGCTAGTTAGGCCTTCATGACCCAACGCTATGGTGCTGCTGATGGAATGAGTGTTGTATTTTTCCTCACACCATTTCCTCATGCCAAAATATTTGCAGCAGGTTCATGGGGGAAGTTAACCTCAGGAATGATAGATAGCCTATATGCAAAACCTTCATATGCTTTGAATGTGTAGCCTAGGAAAGATGTTGGATTTTGGTTTAAGCAAAAACCGTAGTGTTAAAACCAATCTTAAAGAGGCTATTGTGTGTGTGCACCAAATAGTTACACAGTCCATTTACCAAACATTAGGAACACTAACATTGAGTTGCACCCCATTTTACCCTCAAAACAGCCTCAATTTTTCGGGGCATGTGCTCTAGAAGGTGTCGAAAGCGTTCCACAGGGATGCTGGCCCATGTTGAATCCAATGCTTCCCACAGTTGTGTGAAGTTGGCTGGATGTGCTTTGGGTGGTGGACCATTCTTGATACACACGGGAAACTGTTGAGCGTGAAAAACCCAGCAGCGTTGCAGTTCTTGACACAAACCGGTGCACCTGCCAACAACTACCATACTGCGTTCAAAGGCACTTAAATCTGTTGTCTTGCCCATTCACCCTCTGAATGGCCCACATACACAATGTCTCAATGTCTCAAGGCTTAAAATCTTTCTTTAACCTGTATCCTCCCCTTCATCTACACTGATTGAAGTGGATTTAAAATGTGATATCAATAAGGAATCATAGCTTTCACCTAGATTAAATGTGTCAGTATGCCATGGAAAGAGCAGGTGTTTGTAATATTTTGTATAAAAGCTCAACTGCAAATAAATAAAGACAGGCAAGGCAAGTGATTACAGTCAAGAGGAAAAACTCTTATGTTTATTTTGCTATGAATTTCACACTGTGAAAAAAATCTGTCACATGTACAAAACAATGTTATAAAAAAATTGAAATAAAATTTTACTTTGACATGAAAAAGAAATTAAAACAAATGCACATTGATGACAGTGCTTTTAAAGATGCATCCTGTCTGAATTTTACATCATTTTGGTGAATGCCTACAGCAAGCCTGCCGGGGAGAATACACTCTCACGTGACCGAGCTGAATCTCGATAAAGGAGGAAGAGAGAGGGGGCAAAGAGAGAAATGAGAGAGGTGGAAAAAATGCCACTCAACAATTACATCTAAATTGGAGGAGCAGTCATTGTTGACAGTTGCCAGGGTCATTTGTGTTCTAAAAGGGATTATCCTACGGGTAGGTCTAATCCTGAATGCTGATCGGTTAAAACTGCATTCCAGACAGTCTATTCCACAAATAACCACCGGCTAAATCTATGACGTTAAAATGCCTGTTCCATCTGACTGTGCAATCCACTGTCTCATCAGCCCAGCCAGGCACTTAATAAGCTTGATCTCCACTATAAAAAGCATCTGGACATTATCTCACATTTATTTTAGACTAACATATTGATTTCAACATTGGAGATATAAACCTTGCTGTCTGTCTCTCCGACATTTGCAACATTGTTTCAATATTCAAATTCCTGCTGTCCCATAGTAATGAATGAGTCGGGACGAGACAGACAGGCAGGCAGCGTTTCTCAGCCAGTCAAGATCATGAATCAGCTGGCATAATTTTTGGCATATATACAAAAAAATGTCAATTGAAAAAAGGTAAAACGAAACTCAGCTAATTTGCAGTCTTTCCAGCTTCAGGTTGAAGTGATTGTGTTACTGTAGCTGTATTGTTGGCTAGCTACTCTGATGAGTGAGCACATTTTCTATGCCAGGCGAAATCGTGCCTCATTAACTTATTGTTATGGATGTATCCAAATAAATGTCACTAGAAAACAGCTTAAACAAATGTAAATGCAGCTACTTTGCTGTTATTCTGGCTGCATTTTTTGACATGACTGTAAATTACCCGTAGTTGGCTAGCTAGCAAGCAACGATGGGGTCGCGTCTCTAGCAACCATAGATTTGTGTCGGGACTATATCTTGTGGAAGGATTAAATAGTATGAATAAATTAATCAAAATAAAAAAAAATATGAAAATGTCAATCATTATTTGAATATGTTGGTAACCTGTTGTATAAAATAGATAATGCCCTCCAAGCCGGTGTTTGGAGGATATATTGGCCCGGTTTGCCAATATCAAGGGCCTAACAACAAGGGCCTAACAACACCCATGCCAATTTATCCTCCAAACCCCGACTTCTCGGGCATTATCACTTAAGTAACCCGCTTGTCTGATTTGTGAGGCCAGTTGGGCAGTGTTCTGTGAACGGGTTAGTTAGGGGGTTGACATCAAGGTGCTAATGAGTCTCCATAGAATTCCTCAAACGATTCCTGCTTTTGTAGGCCTGGGAGGTGGACTAGGAAGTGGGTGGCTCACACAATCAAAGAGGAATGTGGAATCTTGCCCATTTAGTTCTTAGGGGTTGAGGCGATTCACTGAATACAACCATTATACATCCTGGGAAAATCTATACAACTGTTAGCTTTTTTGTTGACATACATAATGATTTCATTGATGCTAAACTCTATATGTCAATGTTTTGGCCACCTAGACAGACAAAGAGACAAAAAGTCCAGAATTTTATTTTTTGGTCTTAGGAACTCTCCCCTGTCATATTTCCTCCCATACATCAGTGACACTATTGTGAAAAGCACGGCGGTGTCTGCCTGCCCTTATCAACACCAACACACCAAGATTACAGGATTCAACTAACCCATCCTCTTCCTCATCCCCCTCATTTTCACTCTCACACTACACTAAACGGGAAGTATCCTGACTTGAGATCTACATGCTCAAATTGTCATGCAAGTCTCCCGTTGATATTAATAAATTATTTACAAGAAAGTCTGATTTACATACACTCATCTCAAGTCAGAATATTTCATATTTGAGTGTGGGACTTAAAGGGCCCAGGGACTCAAGAGGGACTCAGAGGGGACCTAGTGAGGGGACCTAGAGTAACGCCTGAAGGGGTTGAGTCCAGGGTAGATGTGACACAGTCAGTCCCCCAGCTGTTCCAAGGACAGCTGCCCCTTCACATTCCTCACATAACTACACAGGGCCTGGCTAGCGGTGTCAGGGTCACAGGCTGTGTGTTTGTGTGTGTGTGTGCGTGCGTGCGTGCGTGTGTCACTGTGCTGATGTTCCTAACAGTTACTGCATGCCTCTGCCGCTAGCTTCTAACACATACAAATTCTCACAGCCTGCTTGTTTTTGTCGTTAACATTGTTGTTGTTATTTTCCTCTAGCAGTGTCTCTGTTGACACAACAACAAGGCCATTTGGTGTAGCGCTTTAGGCCCCAGTTTGACCAGAGTCTGTTAGTTAAATTCCATCAAATTAAGCAGATATGCCTCATAGAAGTCAACATTAAAATGTGAGATATTACACTAACCAGAGTCCACCGCTAAATCAAAATATTATCTACGCAAGGCCTTATTGATCCTCTGACCCGGCCACCTGCACTCTGGGTAATCTGAGCGACGTCCATCCTCTCCATGTCCATCCCTACTCTGACGCCTAACCCCTGACCTCTAACCTCTGATCTGTACACCCCACTTTAAAAAGATAAGGCTCCACATTGGGAGAAACTGAACTGTGCAAAAAAAGCAGCCCAAATGAAATAAAAAATAGAGCAGCTTTAACTTGGGCCATGCATGATATACCCCGTTAAACGATAAACATTCATTCACTTATTCATGTATGAATGCAGGCAGAGAAACAATATATAGGATTAAGCATTATTTTACATAAACGAATAAAGTAAAGTCATTTTCTTATAAATGAAGACTTCTGAAACATAATACATTGCAGCAAGATTAGAAAATGAATATTTTACGTTTCAGTTTGGGTAAGCAAATTGACAAGATTCTCTTGACCAGAGAAGTTCATGCCAACCATATCGAGTCCCACATGACCATAGATGTTCTGAAGAATTCAGTATCACCGTTTAGGCAAAGCGGAAGATCAATCCATCAGTACTCCAACAAAACAATACTTCTCATTGGAATAACATCAGAAAGATCAGTAAATAGTGTCCAAGACTAAACAGTATTTTGTGTAGTACTACTGAGCTTTTCTTCAGTAGTACTATGAGCATTTTCTTCAGTTCTGTGTTGCATTGTCCTTTACTGTTCTTGGATGTGTGTTATTTTGCATGGGGAGAGTGTAGTAGCCTACAGCCAAAATGGTTTTCCTTTGGGGTTCTTCACATCAGTAGTCATGTCACCTCCTCCGCCAACCCCCCCCTCAGGCTCAGCTGGTGCCGGCACCTAAAGTCCCCAGGAAACGTAGTGACAGCTAGAGCCAGGTCTCACACAAAACTGCCAAACAGGAACTCCCAACGCCCATTACAATGTTTTAAACCCCAAACGCCCACTAGGTGATGGGGACGGGAAGAGGAAGGGAGGAGGTTCTCTCTCTCTTTTTCTCTCTCTCTCCTCTTTGGCTAGTGCAGAAGGACTGGTGGCCAATAGAGCAATATAATCTCTCCCAGATGGAACGCAAAGAGTCTGATGTATCAGATACACAACGGAGGCAACTAACAGAACGGAAGAGTAAAGAGTGGAGGAGAGGAGAGAGAGGGGATGTTGTTGTTCCTTCACTGTGCATATCCTGGATCAGTTTGTGGATCAGCTGGTTATAAACAAGCTGAAGGGTTTTGTCTTTGTCCCGTTCTCTGGTCTGGTCACACACATGCTGATCACTGACTCTCCACTCTCCTCTCTCTTCATATGTATCCTATGTCCAGCCAGGTATTCTTCATGCCATTATATTAAAGTCCGTGTGCAGAGGGCTTGTTTTTTATTTGATTTTTTTCGTTTCATTTCACAGAATTATCAGAGTGAGAAGCGCAACGACATAGCGATACGAGTCTTTCACGATTGAATGGAAAGAAATTAAGAGGCTGTGTGACTGACCGGTATATTGATGGTTATTTTATGAAAGGCTGCGAAGCAACGGCGCCATTTGCCAATAGTACACTGAAGGGGTTGTTGTTATCTTACAGCGCAAGCAGCAGTTTGTTGAGCGTGATTGCATGGACAACATCCAAACCTCCCTCTCAGAAACGATATGACATCATTGACATGGTGATGTCGTTCTGTGTACAAGGTCCTCCCAGGAGCATTGATGGTTCTTTAAACGTCGGTGTACTCACAGCATCATCAGGATGGGATCAAGGTGTGTTTTCACACTCACACCAGGGTTCAGGTCTATTTATGGATTGTTTTTTATTTGTTTTTTGTTTTTTTTGCACAGACAGGAAGTTCCAATCCAGTGGATGATGCACAACAGGGAAATCTGAGGAAAAATAAGAGAGAGAGAGAAAGCATTAGACAAAGAACACGGACAGAGGACTTGTGTGAATGAAAGCAGGAAGGCAAACGGTGTTTAAGAGGTCATGGTATGTTCCTCTCCTTTCACGCCTGCAAAAACATGCAAAAAAAATGTAAGAGTCACTAGTTCAGGGATGGAAAAATCACTCAGATAGGCTCCGGATCCTATCTTCACTATTTTACCATACCCTCTCATTCATTTTTTTTCTCCCCTCTGTACAAACAAAACAGCCACTGCCTGCCCTGGCCTGGCATTTGCACCTGTTTCTCTGCAGACGTGTGTCAACGATATCAAGTATTAGAGCTAAAAGGCTAATTCCCTCCTCTGTGAACGTTATCCACTTTCCTCCCATTCCCTCCCCCAAAACAGTTAGGCTTTTATTTTTTGTATCATTCCCCCAACTCTAAGTCCAGCTAGATATTTCACATCTGACCAGCTCTGGCTCTGCATCTCATTCTGACCTTTTCCTTTTAAAAGCGCATATCTTTATTTTTCCAGCATTACGCCACCGATGATTTATAGCCTAGGGAACACCCCATATCAATTTGAAAGATATCCACCCCCTCCATCTGTCTCGCCTTCTTCCCTGTGGCCCTAACTAGAGGGCCGGTGGGGGGGAAGCCGATCTTACAAATGGCTGTGGTATCTAGAGGACACACACAGGCGCACAGGCACACACAAGCACACACACGTGCACACACAGGCACACCCAGGCACACACATAACGGTAGCCCCCGTACATCCAGTGGAAGCAGCCAACTCTTCCTCCCAGAAGAGGTTTCTCATTTTGGCTTTGAGAAGCTCTAGGTATACTCGCCTAGCGATGGGCAGATCCGCCGGGAGGTCATAGTACAGCGAAGGAGGAATAACAATAAGCAAACGTCTGTATCCTCTCCAACGCATCAGTGGAGTGAGCAATCTGACTGATAAAAGAAACCTCATTTGAGATTTTTGGGGGGGGTTCTATAAACTGGAGTTCGCTAGTCTTTACCAACCTTGGAAGTTACGAAAAGGAACGATAACACATTTGATTTTATCAGTATTGGCACTCTTGCGAGACTAAAGGAGATCTCTGAATAAAAACATGGATTTGCTCGAAACCAGATTCCTTTGGGGCTGTAACCATCAGGAAGGAACATACCTAAGAAAGGGAAGGGAGGAAGAGAAAGGGGAAAGTAGAGTAGAGTCCCTGTGAAAAGTGTTGAGTAGAGATCCTTCTCTCCTCTCTTCTTCCCCCTCTCCCCTCCCACTATTTGGTAGACAGTAAAATATCCCTGTCACTGTTTCTCTGTGCAGTCAACACTTACACTAACTCAGTGACTGACTTCCATCTGAAATAATTGTACAACCAAAATCAGTAGTTTTGCATTGGTCTAGAGAGGTTTAAAGCCTTCACTGCAGACTCTGTTTCAGAGATGAGTCACTGAAGAAAAATGGCCCCTTCTAAGTCAGGGAGCATTTCATGCAAGGAGAGCAGAGCAGAGAGGAGAGGCATATCAGCATCCCAGACAGAGCAGTGAGGCTGCTCCTACCCACTCCCTGGCATTACCAAACAGGAGACTGGAGCATGCTGGACAGTTGCAGCCCAATCATACACCTCCTCTCTATCTCTCTTTTGCTCTATCTGTCTCTCTCGCTATCTATCTCTCTCTCTTTCTCTGTCCCTCTCTCTTGGTCTCTCACTCTCTCTCTCTCTCTCTCTCTCTCTCTCTCTCTTTTGCTCTCTCTGTCTCTCTTGCTATCTATCTCTCTCTCTTTCTCTGTCCCTCTCTCTTGGTCTCTCACTCTCTCTCTCTCTCTCTGTCTCTCTCACTCTTTCCTGTTTCTCTCGCCCTCTCTTTGGCTCCCATCTCTTATGAGCTGAGAGCACGCAGCCATTTCACCCAGGTCTGCGAAATAAGGTCCGCCAAATGTGTGTGTGCATGCACGTGTGTGCACGACTGCCTGTTTGCGTGTGTGCATGTCTGCCTTTATGCATTCGTGTATGAGTGTGAAAGTCGGATTATGACACCAGGGTCTCCAGTGTTCAGAATGAGCAGGGTTGCCAATGGTCTGTGCTCTACATCCGTCTGGCCTGCTTATCGTCACTGAGGCCGAGAGAGGTTACTATATGGGCGTACAAATTGACACAGGGCATAGGGGAGAAGTGGGGAAGACTGAGGCTGCTCAGGCCAACAGTGAACACTCACCTCCAGGCTAGGCACTGTTATTTGTCAGGGCATGGTATATGTGTATGTCTATGTGTGTGCGTGCGGGCTGTGTGTTCTTCTCATCTGTATGGCTGTGCAGCCGTGTTTTCTCGAAAAGACAGGCGCCAAAGCCTTACTCCTTCCCCACTCCTCCCTACGACCACCCCAGACAGCAACTGAAGAGCAGCAGTCTGCCTCCCTGAGTCGCTAGTCTGCCTCCCTCCCTCTCCCCCTTACCCCTATCTCTCTCTCTCCTTCCTTCCTTCCTTCCTTCCTTCCTTCCTTCCTTCCTTCCTTCCTTCCTTCCTTCCTTCCTTCCTTCCTTCCTTCCTTCCTTCCTTCCTTCCTTCCTTCCTTCCTTCCTTCATTCCCTCCCTCCCTCCCTCTTTCTCTCCCTCCCTCCCTCCCTCTCTCCCGCCCAGCAACACACCATAAACCCATAAAAAGGAGGCGATTGAGAGTGGATTAGCCTCACCAGGCTGTGGTAGCCTGCCTGCCTGCATGTAGATTGTTTAATTGGCCTCCCCTCCGCTCACTCCTCTCAGACAAATTTCCCCCACAGGGACAATAAAAGTATTCTATTCTGTTTCAATTACCCCTCTGTCCCTCCTCCCTCACCCCAACCCTGCGGCCTCAAAACTCACTTAACCTACCCATACGATCCCCTATCCTCTATCCTAGCCCTCCCACCCCTCTCTCTACATGGTCCCCCACACACACGCTCAAAAACAAAGGGATGTCCAGCTATGGTGAAATATGTGGTGGGATGGAATTTTGTTTATCCCTGTATCTGTGGTTTTCCGTGGTGTCGACAGACACAACCACTCAAAACACACTCAGTACTCAGACAATGGAGGCTGTGTGAAGATGTTGCTTATTCAAAAACAATACGCTTTAGTCTACCATCCTCCTCTTCTCTCCTTTCCCAATGGGCATCTCCTTCTCTCTCTCCATCTCCTCAGTAGCCAGACATAGCAAATCCAGCTCTGCTGCTGAATCACTGAGCAATCACCTACTGGCTATAGCGTCATCGTGGGAGAGATCTGTGTCTGTCAAGGAGTAGATTCTCCTGAAATGTAACTGTACATACATATCATGTCAAACATACATACTGTATGTGGAAAATGTGTCTATCCATTACATGCTGTATTGCTGTTGGCTCTGCCTAAACATTATTTTAGTAGTGCCAGACAGACAGCCAGCAAGCCACACATACTGTCTGCTCGGGGCTGAAAACCAGACAACAAGACTAGGAAATAAATAAAGAAGTCAAATAGCAGCGGCTGCTTGGTTAGTATTCAAAGCATGCAGTTCAGCCATGGCCAAATTCTCGTGGCAATATAATTAGTCTATCAATAGTCAATTTGTCCTCGATTCAATCGGGATATTTGTCCTTGTCCTTGTAAAAGAGAGACGGCTACTGAATGAAGACAGCTGTGTTCAACCTATGAGCTGGGAATTGAAGTTACAGTATGTGAATGTTCCAAAACACAGCCCTAATAGATATATGACTGAGTGACTGAATAAGAAAAACTGACAACAAGAAACTCATGCACTCAGCTCGGCTGTGAAACTCTCCAGTTTGGACTCTCCAGAATATCACTTATACGTTATGCTTTCCATCTCTCTCCCCCACAGTAACAAACAGACAGCAACACAGAGAGCGAGAGAGACAGAGACAAAGAGACTTATCTCCGTACCTCATGGGAGGGGGGTTGGGATGGAGGTGTCAGGCTATCCCAGGATCCCTTGCAGCTCAGGCAGGGAGATGTTTCCAGGTGCTGACGAAGGCTGTTGGGATGAGGGAATAGGGTACGGTAGTTATGCTGTTCCACGCGTCCAGCGTCGGATCATAACAGTCCAGTGTCTTACACCGCTGCGTGCCAAAGTAGCCCCCCACCACGTACAGTTTGTTACCTGACGCCACGGCCTGGCAGCTCATTCTCTTGGCTGTCACGTCTCCCACTTTAGTCCACTGGTACGTGTCGCTGCTGAACTTATAGGCTGAGCACGCTGAGAACTCCGTGTCCCCACCCATCACAAATATCTGGTTCCCAAGGACAGCAGCGGCAGTGTAGCGCCAGGGCTGTGGGCAGGAGGCGGGCACCGTCCAGCGGTTCTCCTGCGGGTCATAGCACTGCACCTTGGGTAGTTTGTCGTGGGTGACGCTTGTGCCTCCGAAGGCAAAGAGTTTCAGCTTGACGCTGACCACCGCTGCGTTGCTCACGCCCTCCCTCAGCGGCGCCACCATGGTCCATTTATTGGCCACCGGGTCGAACTGCTCCACCTGTTTCAGGGACACTGAGGGCGAGGCGGGGAGGCAGCCGGTGCCGGCCGTGTGTCCTCCAACTACGTAGAGGCAGTGTTTCAGCTCGGCCGAGCCGTGGCCGAAGCGAGCGATGAGCATGGGCGCCGCCTTGGACCACTCCTCGTGCAAGGTGTCGTAGACCCACACGTCTTTGGACACGCCGTTCTCTGAGCCTCTCCCGCCAGTCACATAGACATTACAGCCGATGGCGCAGGCGCTGAACTCCTTCCTGGGGCTGGGGATGTCCGCCTTGGGGATGATCTCCTTGGCCTTCTGGTCCACCAGGTACAGCTTGTCACACATAAAGGTCTGTCCTCCCAGCAGGAACAGGGCGTGGCTGGTCTTCCTGGGCCGGGCGCAGGGGCTTTTCACCACACCATCGTTCTGAAGGATCTTCAGCTTGCAGTGGATAGCCTCGTCCACCAGCTCTTTGCTCTTCAACTGGTCATTGATCAGCTCCTCTGTGGACACATTCTCCATGAGGAAGATGGCAGGGAGTAGAGCCAGGCGGACGGTCTGCAGCAGCTCAGGCAGGTTGCAGTGCCTCCTCTCCAAGTCGTAGTTGACCCAGTTGAGGGCAGCCTCGTAGACCAGCCTCTCATCCTCTGTCTCCAGCTCCTCGTGGGACAGGAGCTGCACCACCATGTCTTTGGGAAGCTGGAGGAAATCCTCTGTCTTGCAGATGGTGGGGAAGTTGCTGAGGCACATGCCCCAGGAGAGCTCAGACAGCTTCGTACACTGGTGAGCGTCGGACAGCAGCAGCATGCCCAGGCAGTTGGACGGGTGCAGGTTCCTCTCCAGGAACTCGGCGCAGGCGTCCCGGATGTCCTGGAACTCCAGCATGTCCCCGGCCTCAAGGAGGGACTCTGCATTCTCCTCGTTGATGACAACCCGGGATGTGTAAGCATAGTCTAATAAGAGCTCCAGGACCTCCGGGTGGATGGAGTCCCTGAAGTCCACCTCGCTGGCCTGGCTCTCCTTCAGCCCGCCAGAGAACATGGCCTGTCAGAGAACAAAGAGGATGGGAAACCAAGAGAGTTAGCTAATTAGCTCGTAAAACTTTTAGCCCAGCTAGTGTTAGCATGATGGCTAAACATGCATGTTTTCTTATGGGAAATGCTAACGGTTCCCTCTCTCTTGGTAATAAGTGTCTTTACCTCAAAGTAGCGGCTGCAGGCAGCCAGCACAGCACGGTGGCAGGGGAAGGAGCGACTACCGGCATGGAGGAGGACGTCGGTGAAGAGACGCTGCTGCCGCAGTGTGTTCAGGTGCATGAGGACGCTGTCGGCATACGATGACTTGTGGAACAGGTAGATGTTCATGGAGCCGGTGCTGGCACGCGACTTGCGGTTCTCGTGGACGCAGACAGACATTTTCATTGAATCCTGGGAAAGAGAACAACACCAGAAATTGGATTTAGAATACATAACGTATCATAACAAAGTAAAACACACAGCCGTTGGCATGAGTGATTCACAAAATGAAAACCAGTAGCCCATATATACCCATATATATGGAAACAGAAAAATGCATGATAAGAAATTCAAAGCATGGGGACATAGCCTACAGTTCAAAGTCCCTTTTCTGACCAGAAAACCAGAATATAAATGAAAGCTAGTCCAAGCTAAACCCTGTTAGAGTGCATAACTCATCTCTACACAGTCCTAGGGAAGGGTACTGAGTCACCATCTCAGTCTCAGGGTGCTTCCCAATTGGCACCCTATTCCTTATATAGCCATATGGGCCCTTGTCAAAAGAATGCACTATATAGGGAATAGAATGCCATTTGGGATGCAGCCCCAGTCACATTTTGATTCCAGGGACAGGTGTCTGATATGATCAATATCAGCAGGGTCGCTCACTGGGCTAGGACAGGCTGGTCTCATAGACAAGACTTAACATAGTAAACGAAAATCCAGAACACTCAAATTAGTATGATATGCTACATTTGGTATCGTTACATAAGACAGAAGGTTACTTAAGGGGAAAATGAAATGAGGGTGGTGGGTCAGGGTGGATGGGTAGGTGTATAAAGTGAACGTCTAGCAACCCAAAGGTTGCTTGTTCGAATTTCGTTACTGACAACTTCAGCAACATTGCAACGACTTACTACTTTTTAGATAACTTGTAAGGGTTGGCTAGGGGGAGAAAACGTTCAAAAGTGAACAGCAAGGCATGTACACCCCTAGAGTTCCTTAAGGAACCAATGCTAGCCAATGGTTCATATTTGCACCTTCGGTTAGTTGAGGGGTTCTTGGAGGAACCTTTTTGGTTCAATGTAGCACTGGGTTCCTGGAGGAACACTGGAGTGGAAGAGTGGTTTAGTAGGAGTGTGGCTTTTTTTGGTGCCCCGTTAAGAGTAAATGTCAGTCCTGTTCATCTGTTCTGTTGAATTGTCATCACATGTTAAAGTTGATCTAAAATCAAAAATGTCTCAAGTGATTCCAACTATACTAAACAAAAATGTAAATGCAACATGTAAAGTTTTGGTCCCGTGTTTCATGTTCTGAAATAAAAAAATCCCAGAAATGTTCCATACGCACAAAAAGCTTACTTCTCTAAAATGTGTGAGCACTAAATTTGTTTGTATCCCATTTCTCCTTTGCCAAGATAATCCATCCACCTGACAGGTGTAGCATAGAAGCTAATTAAACAGCATGATCTTTACACAGGTGCACCTTGTGATGGGGACAATGAAAGGTCCACTTTAAAATGTGCAGTTTTGTCACACAACACAATGCCACAGATGTCTCAAGTTGAGGGAGCATGCAACTGGCATGCTGACTGCAGGAATGTCTACCAGAGCTGTTGCCAGAGAATTTAATGTTAATTTCTCTACCATAAGATTCATCCAATGTCATTTTAGAGAATTTGGAAGTATGTCCAACTGGCCTCACAACCGCAGACCATGTGTAACCATGCCAGCCCAGTACCTCCACATCCGGATTCTTCACCTGCACACAATACCCCATAATGACAAAGCGAACACAGGTTTTTAGACATGTTTGCAAATGTATAAAAATAAAATACCTTACTTACATAAGTTTTCAGACCCGAAAACGTATGTATGAGACTCAAAATTGAGCACAGGTGCATCCTGTTTAGATTGATCATCCTTGAGATGTTTCTACAACTTGATTGGAGTCCACCTGTGGTAAATTCAATTGATTGGACATGATTTGGAAAGGCACATACCTGTCGATATAAGGTCCCACAGTTGACAGTGTATGTCAGAGCAAAAACCAAGTCATGAGGTCGAAGAAATTGTCCGTAGAGCTCTGAGAGAGGATTGTGTCGAGTGGCCTCACACAGTGGCCTCCATCATTCTTAAATGGAAGAAGTTTGGAACCACCAAGACTCTTCCTAAAGCTGGCCACCCAAGCCAAACTGAGAAATTGGGGGAGAAGGGCCTTGGTCAGGGAGGTGACCAAGAACCCGATCGTCACTCTGACAGAGCTCTATCTCCTCTGTGGAAATGGGAGAACCTTCCAGAACAACAACCATCTCTGCAGCACTCCACCAATCAGCCTGCTTGGAGTTTTCCTAAAGGCACCTAAAGGACTCTCAGACCATGAGAAACAAGATTCTCTGGTCTGATGAAACCAAGATTGAACTCTTTGGCATGGATGCCAAGCGTCACGTCTGGAGGAAACCTGGCACCATCTTTACGGTGAAGCACGGTGATGGCAGCATCATGCTGTGGGCATGTTTTTCAGCAGCAGGGACTGGGAGACCAGTCAGGATCGAGGGAAGGATTAACGGAGCAAAGTACAGAGAGATCCTTAATGAAAATCTGCTCCAGAGTGCTCAGGACCTCAGACTGGGGTGAAGGTTCACCTTCCAACAACGACCCTAAGCACACAGCCAAGACAACGCAGGATTGACTTCGGGACAAGTCTCTGAATGTCCTTGAGAGGCCCAGCCAGAGCCCAGAATTGAATTCTATTCAACATCGCTGGAGACTTGAAAATAGCTGTGCAGTGACGCTCCCCATCCAACCTGATAGAGCTTGAGATGATCTGCAGAGAAGAATGGGAGAAACTCCCCAAATACAGGTGTACTAAGCTTGTAGCGTCAAATTCCAAGAAGACTCGAGGCGGTTATCACTGCCAAAGGTGCTTTAACAAAGTACTGAGTAAAGGGTCTGAATACTTACGTAATGTGATTTGTTTTTGCGCACATTTCTAAAAATCTGTTTTTGCTTCGTCATTTTGGGGTATTGTGTGTGTGTAGAAAAAAACGATTGAATCCATTTCAGAATAAGGCTGTAACGTAACAACATTTGGAAAAAGTAAAGGGGTCTGAATACTTTCTGAATCACTGTATGCCCTTATTTGGAGTTTGACGTCACAGATGTGAGTTTTATGGAAGAAGGCACAAAATGTCACTGTCTTCCGTTGAAAGATACAGACAGGTGCAGAAGATGGCCAGTAGCGATAAAAGACTGGACAAAACACCACTACAGCCAATCTTGCAAATCTATGTGTTTAGTAAGCACTTAATTGATGATGACTATGAACGCGATATACAATCAGAAACGATGGTAACAAAACACAGAAGAAAACGCAAAGACAGAGCTGTACCTTCTGTATTCCCATGGATTGGATCTGGCAGTGTTTATTGGTAGTCTTAAACAATTCTACTTTGAAACAAAAGTATACACCTCACACACATGATTGTGGCCTTAAAAAAAAAACACCTGCATCATGTCAGATATATACAGTGATCCCTCGCCACTTCGCGGTTCACTTATCGCGGATTCGCTATTTCGCGGATTTTCATAATGCATTTTTTATTTTTTTTTGGTGCATTGTGCTCTGCATTCTGATTCGCTAAAAACTCACTCCCGCTTCTTGTATCAAAACATGCTACGAATTGTGCTATCATTTTGTCGTCTCGTGCAGTTATGTGTACGTACATAAAACAGCTTGGCAAATTTACATTAAGTTGGCCAGGAAGGAAGGAAGGACTAACGCTTGGTCGCTTAGCAACCATGGTGCGAATGGCCACTGAACTTAAGCGAGTAGCTGAGGAATGGGACCCTTTGATGAGCCGTTCATTACAGTTCTCCAACGTAATCGATGGTGGCATGTCGGTGTACAAGGATCTTTTTGCAAAGAAGAAAAAAGAGCGACAACAGCTGCCTATCACTATGCTCTTCTCCCGAACAAACACACCTGCACCGCGGGCTTCAGAAGAAGAGAACACTGCAGAGCGCAGTCAGGATGCAGCGGCCCAGTCTGAAGAGCAGTGAAACGGCCTACACGTGAGTCACTGTATTTGTATACATGTAATAGTTGCTAATTGTAAAAAAAAAAGAAGTTTTCTATTTCGCGGATTTCACTTATCGCGGGTCATTTTCGGAACGTAACCCCCGCGATAAACGAGGGATTACTGTAGTTGAAATGTATTACACTGAGAACTTACATCCCAATATTACACTTTATATACATCACAGAATATGTAATATGTGAAATATAACAAAACTGTTTGACATAGATCGCAGCCGGCCGCGACTGGGAGACACATGGGGCGGCGCACAATTGGCCCAGCGTCGTCCGGGTTAGAGGAGGGTTTGGCCGGCAGGGATGTTGTTGTCCCATCGCACACTAGGGACTCCTGTGGCGGGCCGGGCGCAGTGCACGCTGACACGGTCGCCAGGTGTACGGTGTTTCCTCCGACACATTGGTGCGGCTGGCTTCCGGGTTAAGTGGGCATTGTATCAAGAAGCAGTTGGGTTGTGTGTTCGGAGGACGCACGGCTCTCGACCTTCGCCTCTCCCGGGTCCGTACGGGAGTTGCAGCGATGAGACAAGACTGTAACTACCAATTGGATACCACAAAATTGCGGAGAAAAAGGGGTACATTTTTTTTTAAATTTAAAATAATTAAAATAATCCCCCCAAAATATTTGAAAATACACTTTTTTTAAATGTATAAAATATTATTTAAAAAACTGTTCGACATAAAAAATGCGGATTTTAATTTTTTACTTTTTTTTAACATAAATATTCATTATGAAATTGTAAAACATTTAATAACATTCCAGCCATGAGGCCAAAGAGGGCACCTTTGGTCATTGACTGCAGGAAAGGGCAATTGACTTAGTATCAGGTCTACTAATTTTTTTCATAATAATAATCACCAATGTCTGATGTGTTGGCTAGCCATGGTTTATTTGCTTGACAACATTTCATGCTTTTAACAACTGTATAGCCTTGCGGGAAATACATGGTCCTAGGAACCACCTGGGGTAGGCCTATTTGGTTGCATGTAGTCTGGTCTATTGTGTATTCGTAACCCCCACCTCCCCCTGTCGATAGTGGCCATGAGTATCCTAACAATATAATTACTTTTAGCCCCATTGCCATGGAAAATATATGACAGATTATTAACATCTGTGGTATTTTGACGTCAGACATGTTTGTAGGTTGCTGTTTACTTCGTATAACTCATCTGTAATGCTAGGCTACTGTTTTCACTTCTTCCCCATTAAAGTTAAACACAGACAGTTTTGTAGCTTCAACAAAGCTTAAAGAGGTGTATGAGTTCCTCAAAAGCCTGTGCTAATCTCAAAGTTGGAAAAATTACCACTTTATTACGAGTGGCGCAGCGGTCTAAGGCACTGCACCTCAGTGCAAGAGGTGTCACTACAGTCCCTGGTTTGAATCCAGGCTGTATCACATCCGGCTGTTATTGGGAGTCCCATAGTGCGGCGCACAATTGGCCCAGCGTCGTCTGGGTTTGACCGGGGTAGGCCGTCATTGTAAATAAGAATTTGTTCTTAACTGACTTGCCTAGTTAAATAAAGGTGCAATAAAATATTAGCAATGTTAATATTAATATTATATTTAAGAATATGTCATATGCATAACTATTCAAGGACATTTTTATTTGCAGTGTACAAACTTAACACGATGAACGGAATGACATTAATGCCAACGGGTGGCCAAAATGAACGATGTGAAAGCCACACCTCCAATAAACTGCGCCTCCAATCTGATATCCAATCTACAATATATTATTAAAAAGGTTCAAAATTGAACCCCTCCCTCACAAAAAAGATCCCAGTTTGAACCTTTACACAGGGGTTCCTCAAACAACCTTTTCAGAAGGGTTTCTCAAAGGTTCTGCCAGTGTGACAACACAAAAGGTTCTTCCAGGCACCTTTACTTCTGAGTGTAGGCTATATCTTATAACTGTTCAATCGCTGCAGGAAAAATTAACCCTGTCACCGGGCAAGATGTCAACAAAACCCGTCAGTGTAAACTGCCACCATATGCTCATCTGCAGTGTATATTTAACATAATCTGTCCTAATTGTCATGTAACCGATATAAGCAGCGCGGTCCCCAACCGGGTGTCACCATCTCTGCACGAGAGGTTAATTGTGTTAAGCCCAACGCTCAATGGGACTAAAATTGTGGTCCTTGCCGAATTTAACCAAATTAGAAACATAAATGACACATCAGCAGCTATGTTGGAGCCATGTCGCACCTGATGCCCCCATTAATACGGTTACACCGGGAGCAGCTGTAAAAGGGCACGCGGAGAGACCACTTAGAACAGACCGGGTGCAATCAATGATAAGAGAACACAATATAAAGGGTATTCTAAAATGCAAGGGTTACATTTGCAAGGGATGATTTCTTCGGTTTACAACTAGCCAATAGCCTGATTTGGTGTGTTGTCTAGATGGGACTGGCTTGAAGACGAGCAATCAAATATTGTATTTAAACGACATAGCCTGCATAGGCTAAAACTCCTCATAGCCTACCTACATGCCCTAAAAATAGCACATTTTATATGATCACAATCCTTGCTTTGTCTTGCTTCTCTCCTTGAGTCAGGCTAGAATACATGCAGCCTAGAATAATAACATGATAATTCAAACGTTAAACAAAATAAAGCTCCCTATGAATATTGTCCTCTAAACTGTTATAATTTGGCATCTGATCTCATATAGACCGATGTATGATGAATTGCTTTAAATGTCATGCTGCAAAATGCATTAAAACAATGTGTCTTCAGGCTATGTTCATAAATTACGCGTTTCTCCAAAAAATATAGCACAAGAATGATTGAGCTTCTCCGTGAATTCTGAAGTCCACGACGCCACATCTCAATGGATAGTGAGAGAATGAGAATCCTCAGCTACTCCATGCATAGACCTATATCATTACAATAATGACAGTTAACAATTCTCTAATGTGGAAAATACAAGTAGGCTATGTGCCATATGCATACCTCCTTAGGTGGGAGTTCAATTGTGTCCGCTTTATCCCTCGAACATGCCACTGCTGGAAGAGTAGCCACGATGCTGGTTCAAGCAAGCCACTTGTGCTTGTGAGAATGCGCGTCTTGGGTTCCTCAGTAAGGAATAGCTATATTTGGGGAGGACCTGAACACTATTTCTATCCCTATAGAAATGTCAATGGACTCGAATCATCCAAATGTTTAGTTCAGTGATTAGATCTCCAGTTCTAAATTCATCGTTCTGTCCAGGTTAAAATAAGGACCAATAAATACAAAATAAGGAAAAGGATTTGCGCTAGCGGACTGACTCCAGACTTGCGTCTGATCCTATAGCAGTTCAATGTCGCCAGCTAGTGCGTGTCGTGCGCTCGGTGAGTCGGGTCTTCCCTAGGTAATGTCAATGGGGTGTGTTTATAGTGAGAAAGGGGGAGGACCGTCCTCGTGTCGAGGAAGCGAGTGGGAGGGGTATGCAAAATAGCTTAGTGTTGTGGTGGGAACCAAGCAGCAGCAGAGGTAGAGGCGATGGAATGAGAACGCAGGACCTGGAGGTCGGGCCCTCTGTTGATCAGAAGGCAAGGGGGAGGTAATAAAACAGTAAACTAGTGTGAAAGCCAGGGAGAGATATTTACTCACCTGTAGAACTTTATTACAAACGGAAGTTTGACAGACAAATTGGATCATGATCCATCAGTACTAGCACTTCTCAGACTCCAATCGTAAGCATTGGCTCATTCCACACCCAACGCTGAACCGAAGCTCTTTCTAAACCTTTATATGACTTGTTTGAGATACGTTTTTAGAAACATTTGGAACTTAACTTTCATATCAGCAAGAAAGAATTTTCAAAAAACAAAACGTATTGTAACTGAAAAATACTTTTGGTTGCTGTTAAAGCAAGTTAAAACAGTGTAGAGTATGTGTATATTTAGCATTTGTGAAATGATTTTGATGTGATATGAAAGAAGAGGGCTTTATGTTTCTAGAACCATACCATAACTTAGAATCAATTCACGTTTAGATGGAGTATTTGGCTGTTTTGGCTTCCAGAGCCAGTTTGTCTCTGAACATAACACGTAAGATTAACTCCTTAACAGTACATTCTTGGGACAGGCCTATACACTCTGTAATGTAGGCATTTATGTGTTCATATTTTTGTTGCATCGTATACTACTGGATAAAATGCACCAGATATTATTTACATGAGGCTTCATTTGAATTCCAGGAAGTCCATTTCCATACATTTTTTATAACTTCCTCATGGAGTATTGATGCGTTTCATCATCAACATTTTGTATGCAGGGCCTAGTGGCTTGCCATCATAAATTCCTAATAGCCACTCTAGCACAGGTGTAATCTCGGGTTAACACAGAATTTAAGTCTTGTGTAATTGGTCAGCTCCTCAATTAACACACTGAATCTGTCCATGAAAGAGTAGCAGAGGTGTGGGATTGCAAATGTTCACCTGCACTTTTCATATGTCGATCTTTGGTTGGGTCCTTTGCCCATAGCAGCAAATATAAAATAATGGCAAGAATTCCATACAGATAAATGTAATTACCGTAGGCACATATCAAAGGTGTACACGGTGAGGACGATAAGAATAACGCTTTTTTTTCATATAGGCCTCTCATTGACTGAATGCACTACATACCTGTGCATAGCCGCAGAAGGTGGTTTGGGGGTGGGGGTTGGGTAAGTGTCCCGTGAAAATCTCACTCTTAAAAGCTTATAATCTGTTAACTCCCAACTAATGTTGTTGACTCGTTCTATATTTGTATTTGTGGCCAAAGTATAAATTAGAAAAGAAACTCTTCAAAAACCCCACCTCAAACTTGCATCTCAAACAGATGTTTTAAAAAATGCTGCTATTTCCTCATGAATAATGAACATCATGTTTTTTTGTCGAGACATCTCATTGGCTGAGCCGGCCAATCACCTGTTTACTTGTCGTTTATATTTTTTATGGACCAGTATACACCCACACCATTCTGTTGTTGAGGTATGCCAACACCATTCAAACACAGAAAAACTGTGTTTGACACCTTGCTCTTTGAACTGAAGAATCAACCCTCAAGCATGAAAACAAGAACATGTCCTTGCATCAGAAATTAAAATATGAGGTGATGCAATATTCTGCATTGTCCTAACAAATACATGTTAGACTATGTTCTTGGCCATCAGAGTTCTTTCTGTAAGCAAAATGAAAGACATCTTATAATCAGTATCAAAGTACAAACACCTGGGTAGTGAGTCGGTGCAGCCAGCTGGTTTCTTCATGCATCGCGCCGACAGAAACAAACATCTTTCCGGTAAGAAGAGGGGCGGGGGGGTATGCCTTATGATTAACGAGAAGTGGTGTGATCATCATAACAACACACAAGAACTCAAGTCGTTCTGTTCACCTGATCTAGAACTCCTCACAATCAAATGTCGACCGCATTATCTACCAAGGGAATTCTCGTCAATCATAATCACAGCCGTATACATTCCCCCCCAAGCAGACACATCGATGGCCCTGAACGAACTTTATCTGACTCTTTGTAAACTGGAAACCACACACCCTGAGGCTGCATTCATCGTAGCTGGGGATTTTAACAAGGCTAATCTAAAAACAAAACTCCCTAAATTCTATCAGCATATCGATTGTGCTACCAGGGCTGGAAAAACACTAGACCATTGTTATACTAATTTCCGCGACGCTTATAAGGCCCTCCCCCGCCCCCCTTTCGGAAAAGCTGACCACGACTCCATTTTGTTGATTCCAGCCTACAAACAAAAACTCAAACAACAAGCTCCCGCGCTCAGGTCTGTTCAACGCTGGTCCGACCAATCTGAATCCACGCTTCAAGACTGCTTCGATCACGCGGATTGGAATATGTTCCGCATCGCGTCCAACAACAATATTGACGAATATGCTGATTCGGTGAGCGAGTTCATTAGGAAGTGCATTGACGATGTCGTACCCACAGCAACGATAAAAACATTCCCAAACCAGAAACCGTGGATTGACGGCAGCATTCGCGTGAAACTGAAAGCGCGAACCACTGCTTTTAACCAGGGCAAGGTGACCGGAAGCATGACCGAATACAAACAGTGTAGCTATTCTCTCCGCAAGGCAATCAAACAGGCTAAGTCTCAGTACAGAGACAAAATCGAGTCGAAATTCAACAGCTCAGACACAAGAGGTATGTGGCAGGGTCTACAGTCAATCACGGATTACAAAAAGAAAACCAGCCCCGTCGAGGACCAGGATGTCTTGCTCCCAGACAGGCTAAACAACTTTTTTGCCCGCTTTGAGGACAATACAGTGCCACTGACACGGCCCCCTACCAAAACCTGCGGGCTCTCCTTCACTGCAGCCGAGGTGAGTAAAACATTTAAACGTGTTAACCCTCGCAAGGCTGCAGGCCCAGACGGCATTCCCAGCCGCGTCCTCAGAGCATGCGCAGACCAGCTGGCTGGTGTGTTTACGGACATATTCAATCAATCCTTATCCCAGTCTGCTGTTCCCACATGCTTCAAGAGGGCCACCATTGTTCCTGTTCCCAAGAAAGCTAAGGTAACTGAGCTAAACGACTACCGCCCCGTAGCACTCACTTCCGTCATCATGAAGTGCTTTGAGAGACTAGTCAAGGACCATATCACCTCCACCCTACCGGACACCCTAGACCCACTCCAATTTGCTTACCGACCCAATAGGTCCACAGACGACGCAATCGCAACCACACTGCACACTGCCCTAACCCATCTGGACAAGAGGAATACCCATGTGAGAATGCTGTTCATCGATTACAGCTCAGCATTTAACACCATAGTACCCTCCAAACTCGTCATCAAGCTCGAGACCCTGGGTCTCGACCCCGCCCTGTTTAACTGGGTCCTGGACTTCCTGACGGGCCGCCCCCAGGTGGTGAGGGTAGGTAACAACATCTCCACCCCGCTGATCCTCAACACTGGGGCCCCACAAGGGTGCGTTCTGAGCCCTCTCCTGTACTCCCTGTTCACCCACGACTGCGTGGCCATGCACGCCTCCAACTCAATCATCAAGTTTGCGGATGACACTACAGTGGTAGGCTTGATCACCAACAACGACGAGACGGCCTACAGGGAGGAGGTGAGGGCCCTCGGAGTGTGGTGTCAGGAAAATAACCTCATACTCAACGTCAACAAAACAAAGGAGATGATTGTGGACTTCAGGAAACAGCAGAGGGAGCACCCCCCTATCCACATCGACGGGTCAGTAGTGGAGAAGGTGGAAAGTTTTAAGTTCCTCGGTGTACACATCACGGACAAACTGAACTGGTCCACCCACACAGACAGCGTTGTGAAGAAGGCGCAGCAGCGCCTCTTCAACCTCAGGAGGCTGAAGAAATTCGGCTTGTCACCAAAAGCACTCACAAACTTCTACAGATGCACAATCGAGAGCATCCTGTCGGGCTGTATCACCGCCTGGTACGGCAACTGCTCCGCCCACAACCGTAAGGCTCTCCAGAGGGTAGTGAGGTCTGCAGAACGCATCACCAGGGGCAAACTACCTGCCCTCCAGGACACCTACACCACCCGATGTCACAGGAAGGCCATAAAGATCATCAAGGACAACAACCACCCAAGCCACTGCCTGTTCACCCCGCTATCATCCAGAAGGCGAGGTCAGTACAGGTGCATCAAAGCAGGGACCGAGAGACTGAAAAACAGCTTCTATCTCAAGGCCATCAGACTGTTAAACAGCCACCACTAACATTTAGCGGCCGCTGCCAACATACTGACTCAACTCCAGCCACTTTAAAAATGGGAATTGATGGAAATTATGTAAAAATGTACCACTAGCCACTTTAAGCAATGCCACTTAATACAATGTTTACATACCCTACATTACCCATCTCATATGTATATATACTGTACTCTATATCATCTACTGCATCTTGCCATCTTTATGCAATACATGTACCACTAGCCACTTTAAACTATGCCACTTTATGTTTACATACCCTACAGTACTCATCTCATATGTATATACCGTACTCTATACCATCTACTGCATCTGCCATGCCGTTCTGTACCACCACTCATTCATATATCTTTATGTACATATTCTTTATCCCTTTACACTTGTGTGTGTGTGTAAGGTAGTAGTGTGGAATTGTTAGGTTAGATTACTGTTGGTTATTACTGCATTGTCGGAACTAGAAGCACAAGCATTTCGCTACACTCGCATTAACATCTGCTAACCATGTGTATGTGACTAATAAAATTTGATTTGATTTGATTTGATTTGGGTATGCATCCAGGAGTAATGTAATATTCCAAACATATTATATTGCAAGATGTTGATGTTGATGCACTTCAATATCGTAGACACACAAAATAGAAGTTTAAGACAGTTAAATATCGTACATATCATTGAAAATATGAAATATATCAGAATTGTTAATTGTAAATAATGTTTGTTTAGCGTTGGCTCTTTTAGAATAATTACATTTTTGGGGAAGGAAAACCATTTCACTCATATTGTAATTACTTATAGATCATATTTCATAGAAATCTTGAAACACTGGACAGCTACTTTAAGTGGAATATACATTTTGCATGCCTGGGCCTTACAACATAAATTAGTTAATATTTGTGAAATTGTACAGACACCACAGCACAATATGATTTAGATGTATATACTGTACATTACTTGGCATGCAACATTGGCAACATTGGCAACATTTATAAAGCTTAACTGTAGAAAGATCTTGTCTGATCAAATTCTCCTAAATCACTAATCAAGTTAGAAATGGTGAAATGTGGAGATTTTATTTTCATTTATTTATTATTTAACCTTTATTTAACTAGGCAAGTCAGTTAAGAACAAATTATTATTTACAATGACGGCCTACCAAAAGGCAAAAGATCTCCTGCGGGACGGGGGCTGGGATTTAAAAAAAATATTAGATATAAATATAGGACAAAACACACATCATGACAAGAGAGACAACACAACACTACATAAAGAGAAACCTAAGACAACAACATAGCAAGGCAGCAACACATGATAACAACATGGTAGAAACACAACATGGTAGCAGCACCAAACATGGTACAAAAATGATTGGGCACAGACAACAGCACAAAGGGCAAGAAGGTAGAGACTTGTACATCACGCAAGCAGCCACAACTGTCATTAAGAGTGTCCATGATTGAGTCTTTGAATGAAGAGATATCGATGATGAATGAAAAACTAAATGAGACGGAAACTTCATCATCGCCAATGATTTTGTGAATCACTTATTTAAATGACAACAGCGCCACTTGTTGGCCAAAATTCACGCTTGAGGGTTGATCCTACAAAGTTCAAAGAGCAATGAGTCAAACGTCTTTATAGCTGAAAATCGAGCATTCGTTTGTTTAGGCAGCCGGTAATATGTGACCATAAGAACCGTCATAAGATTACCTTTCAACCTGCTTCTTGTATATTTTGTCCATTTGCTTATTGTTGTTGTTCCCTAATTTATTTCTGTGGCAATAAGTCTTCGGTCCATCTGGAGAGAATGAGAGAATTATGAAAATTAACATCGCCTAGGCAGGGAATCCTAGTGGTTAGAGCGTTGGACTAGAAACCGAAAGATTGCAAGTTCAAATCCCCGAGCTGTCTTTCTGCCCCTGAACAGGCAGTTAACCCACTGTTTCTAGGCCGTCATTGAAAATAAGATTTTGGTCTTAACTGACTTGCCTAGTTTTAAAAAAGTGGTGTGTTTCTGCAGATATTCTCGACATTAGTAAGTATTTACAATAAATAGCCTCGGTATCTGACTGAAGACATTATTAACTCTCAGAAATAACACGAATAAATTGCTTTATGCATATATGAATTTAACAAACAATTACACATGCGTTCAAGAATACATCACATGATATATTGTTTTACGGTTTAGGCTCAATAAAAAATAAATATGAGATGTTCTGATTTGTTAGATAACATTTCCGCATTGATTTAAGCCCCGCCCCCTCCAGGCTATATTACCAAAACACCCCCACTGTCTCGCCAGTTGTCAGCTGACTGGTAGTTGGCAATACAGTAGTACATCATGATCGCGACGCTGAAGTGTACAACATTATTACTTGCTGTTGTTGTCTGCCGGGCAACGCAAGATTATGGTTATAATGATGTCGAGGACTCTACTGTGGGCGATTCTCAGTATGGATCTCTCTGGCCGTTGCCTCAGAAAGTCAAAATGTCAACGGTAGCATTCAAACTCAGCGGTGCTAGTTTCCAGATAGTTGACGCGAAAGAATCGTCTTCCGGTGCGAGCTGCAGCCTTCTTCAAAATGCATATCGAAGGTAATATGTGATTGTGAATGAATAGCCGCCTACGTATTTTCAAAGACAAGCCTACATCAGCATTCTGCAATGTCAATGTTCGTTTAGCGTTGACTCTGTTAGATTTGAAATCATTCACGTTTTAGTTCATTTTTATTTGAATACAGTTTAAAAGTCAAAACGTTTTTCAGAAGTAGGCTATGTGCTGAATAGAGCTGTGACTGTTGAATGTGTTTTATGCATAGAAATTCACCCATTTTTCCCCCACATAGTCACATGAACTGGTTTGTTCCTCCTTCCTTGTCCTGCAGGTATGACGAATACATATTCCCCACTTCCAGAATGCAAGGGCAAAACAAAAAGAAGGCATTTGCCTCTGATGTGTCTGAGTTACAGGTGTGGATCACATCAGCTGACTCGGAGTGTGACAGCTACCCCAGTGTGACATCTGACGAATCATGTGAGTGCCCTGACATGATGTTTGTCTTTCTTGTTGGTGCTCTACGCCAGGTTCTGTATTCACAAAGCATCTCGGAGTATGCTGATATAGCATCAGATTTCCCTTTTAGATCATAATGAATACGATTATATGTACAGGGGAGACCTGCTCCGAGATCAGCGCTTTTTCTCTGAATTCAGACCCAAGTTTGCAAGGTTGGGACTCTAGCAAGGTAAATACAAATAGCAGAGTCTTCACACGTATAGTCGAGGGGCCTTCCCAGTGGGATTGAGTCCCAGTGGGATTGAGGCCCGGGTCTCGTCATCCTACATCAGTGTTTAGGAAGGTATTAAGGTATTCTGCCAGTATAGCTTACGTCAGTAGTAGACAGAGAGAGAAAGATTACCTAGAATGTCTTGGAAGATAATAGGTCCGTAGGCATATGACCACCGGATCATTGTTGTAAAGACACTAAGCTACTATTTCATGAATGCACACCAGTAGTACACATGCAAGTTTGGTCTTAGCTGTGTCTTAAGGCCCCCCCCCCCCCCCCCCCCAAAAAAAGAGAAACTAACATGCATTTACTTACTCATCAAAGAAGAAACACCTAGATGGGTAACAGTGACATATGCATGCATTTTAAATCAGTGGGCATTATCGGATGTACAATTTTTTTTTTTTTTTTAAAGAACAACATAGGATTGACAGTCTTCTTTCTGCTGCCTGTCCACAGACGAACTCTCGGTGGACTCTCCTGTTGCTGTGCTGAAAGCACCTAAGGTGTGGGGCGCGCTGAGAGGTAGGGGTCATGGCTTTTATGCTATACACACACACATTTTTTTGCTATGTTTATATTGGTGAAAGAAGTTTGGTCACACCTGTGAGGACTTCCTCTATTTACATACCTATATTGTTATAACGTTTCACTTGTTTTCATAACGCTTGTGCAACTTCTGTGGTTGCGTTGCATGGCATCTTGTGTCTAGATCTTGAAAGCTACAGGAAATGTTGTAATTCATACCTACGTACTGAGAGGAAAGCTTGCAAGCATTTCATTGTGCTGTGTACAACACTACACTGTATCCTATGCAGTTTACAATAAACTTTGATTTGATTAGATTTGAGACTATATACATATCCAAGAGGTTGACAGTGTGTTGTAAAGCATGTGTTTACAATCCTGTTGTGGTTGTTGTGTGATTCTGTTGATTAATCATTGTCTATGTGTCTCACTTTTTATGACCAGGTCTGGAGACTTTTAGCCAGTTGGTGTATGAGGATGAATATGGAGCAGTAAGTTGACATGAGTGCCATATGAATAGAGTTTGTTAAACAAGGAGGCCTCGCCCATGTCTGAACACCAGTCACATGATTGAGGAAGTACTTACTTACTGTAGCTCTATTCCAAGTCATTCTAATGCATTTGGCAATTCAGTTCCCAGCAACTTAGCAAGCTATTTTCAATTCCACATTGTGGTTTTTGCCTCAGTGACTCCGTATTCATCAAATTGATTAAATTTTAGAAATATTTCAATGATACTTTTATTTTTTTAATGGATCATTTTCCATTTCTTTGTTTTATTTTCACAGAAAAGCATCAATAGGACAGAGATTCAGGACTTTCCACGGTTTGCACATCGAGGCCTCTTATTGGACAGCTCTCGTCACTTCCTGCCCATCAAAGTCATCTTAGCCAATCTGGTTAGAGAGGACGATACATGCGATTTCTGATTTCAGTTCACTTTGTTGTTGTTATGGTTAAATGTTTGCTTTGGCCATATGATAAAATAATTTGTATATTAATGGCATAACATTACATAACATAATATCATCATAACCTCATTCTCCCCTTACCCACACGCAGGAAGCAATGGCGTGGAACAAATTCAATGTGTTCCACTGGCACATAGTAGATGACCAATCCTTCCCCTACATGAGCCGTACCTTCCCCCAGCTGAGCCAGCAGGTGAGTGGGCAGGCAGACGTTGTTATCAATAGCCTGGTCCCATTTCAGCTGCTATACCTACAGCTTTCGCACACCTGAAAAGACCAGGTGGGCAAAGGTGACATGGCAGAAATGATATGCTGAAAAGTATATGGTGGGAGCGTCACAAGCCTTGTGGTCTTGGTGGATCTATCACCGTATTGCTTCCACCAAATCAGTCATTTCAAAGTTGTAAACGTGTAAGGGCTTAAACTACTCAATGCATATCCATATGTATATAATGATTCCCTTTGTGTATGACAGCTTTTGTTTTGATGTATCGTTGTTCTGCAGGGAGCATACCACCCGTACACGCATGTGTACACGCCCTCTGACGTGAAGATGATCATTGAGTTTGCTCGCCTCAGGGGCATTCGTGTCGTCTCTGAGTTCGACACCCCTGGACACACTCAGTCATGGGGCAAAGGTGAGTGTGGGGTCACTTAGGGCTATTTCAGATGAAAGTCTTCTGGCTGTATCAAGGGGTTCATTTCTAGGCGGTCAGGGTAGTCTTCTGTCCTTTTAGACATGCACATTTTCATAATATTTTTGTAAGAATTGAAGTGAAATATGCAGCTACCTGATATTGCGTTGGTTTTATCTGCTCCTCTCTCATGCCCCCTTTCCAGGCCAGAAGGACCTACTGACCCCCTGTTACTCTGGAGCCAGCCCCTCTGGCTCGTTTGGACCGGTCAACCCTATCCTCAACACCACCTATGACTTCATGGCCATGTTCTTCAAGGAGGTCAGCACAGTGTTCCCTGATGCCTACATCCATCTAGGAGGAGACGAGGTTGACTTCAGCTGCTGGTGAGAGGCTTATAAGGACATTTTATATTTGTAATTTAGCAGACACTCTTATCCAGGGTGACTGGCAATCGGTGCATATAACAACTACGTTTAGCAGGGAGAAAACCACATATAAGTCATTGCTAGTAGACCCTAGCAGATATTTCTTTCAAAAGTGACTTAATCAAAGTCTAAATATTCAGCAGCAACTGAACAACAGACTCCTTATCCACTACAAAGGTACAGTATATGACCACAATTGTCAACAGCCATGTGACTCTGGCTTGTTTGACAGTCAATGGAAATGAAATCAAAACAGTACTGTAGGCTGTCTCCGCCAACATCAAGCACATCAATAAAAACACTCTACTTTATGCCTCTGTGATCCACAGGAAGTCCAACCCAGACATCCAGAAGTTCATGGCGCAGCAAGGCTTTGGGACGGACTACAGCAAGCTGGAGTCTTTCTACATTCAGAGGTGTGTGGCTTCAGTTAGACATGGCCTTAAAGTGAAAAAAATGATAAGTCATTCGGCCAACCTAAAAAAACACAGTAACTTCCGCATATTCTACAAATGTCCCACTCCATTGTCCGACGATTAATTATTCATATTTTCATGTGGTTACTTTCTGTCACGTGATAGGCTCTTGGATATTGTCACCACTACTAACAAGGGCTACATGATCTGGCAGGAGGTGATTGACAATGGAGTTAAGGTAACAGAGCAGCAGCATTTATTAGCACAGGTAGAGAGAAAAGCAGCCTCTCTGATATTTAGAAATCAGACACATTTTCTGAAGTGAAATTCTAATATTTCTATGTTCAAAATATCTTCAGTTATAGTTGAAGTCGGAAGGTTACATACACTTAGGTTGGAGTCATTAAAACTCGTTTTTCAACCACACCACAAATTTCCTGTTAACAAACTATAGTTTTGGCAAGTCGGTTAGGACATCTACTTTGTGCATGACACAAGTAATTTTTCCAACAATTGTTTAAAGACAGATTATTTCTCTTATAATTCACTATCACAATTCCAGTGGGTCAGAAGTTTACATAAAGTAAGTTGAATGTGCCTTTAAACAGCTTGGAAAATTCCAGAAAATGATGTCATGGCTTTAGAAGCTTCTGATACGCTAATTGACATAATTTGAGTCAATTGGAGGTGTGGATGTATTTCAAGGCCTTACCTTCAATCTCAGTGCTTCTTTGCTTGACATTATGGGAAAATCAAAAGAAATCAGCCAAGACTTCAGGAAAAAAATTGTAGACCTCCACAAGTCTGGTTCATCCTTGGGAGCAATTTCCAAATGCCTGAAGGTACCACGTTCATCTGTACAAACAATAGTACGCAAGTATAAACACCATGGGACCACGCAGCCGTCATACCGCTCTGGAAGGAGTTGCGTTCTGTCTCCTAGAGATGAACGCACTTTGGTGCGAAAAGTGCAAATCAATCCCAGAACAGCAAAGGACCTTGTGAAGATGCTGGAGGAAACAGGTACAAAAGTATCTATATCCACAGTAAAACGAGTCCTATATCGACATAACCTGAAAGGCCGCTCAGCAAGGAAGAAGCCACTGCTCCAAAACCGCCATAAAAAAGCCAGACTACGGTTTGCCACTTTACATGGGGACAAATATTGTACTTTTTGGAGAAATGTCCTCTGGTCTGATGAAATAAAAATAGAACTGTTTGGTCATAATGACCATTGTTATGTTTGGAGGAAAAAGGGGGAGGCTTGCAAGCCAAACAACACCATCCCAACCGTGAAGCACGGGGGTGGCAGCATCATGTTGTGGGGGTGCTTTGCTGCAGGAGGGACTGGTGCACTTCACAAAATAGATGGCATCATGAAGAAGTAAAATTGTGGATATATTGAAGCAATATCTCAAGACATCAGTCAGGAAGTTAAAGCTTGGTCGCAAATGGGTCTTCCAAATGGACAATGACAAATTGGCTTAAGGACAACAAAGTCAAGGTATTGGAATGGCCATCACAAAGCCCTGACCTCAATCCTATAGAAAATTTGTGGGCAGAACTGAAAAAGCATGTGCGAGCAAGGAGGCCTACAAACCTGACTCGGTTACACCAGCTCTGTCAGGAAGAATGGGCCAAAATTCACCCAACTTATTGTGGGAAGCTTGTGGAAGGCTATCCGAAACGTTTGACCCAAGTTAAACAATTTAAAGGCAACACTACGAAATACTAATTAAGTGTATGTAAACTTCTGACCTACTGGGAATGTGATGAAAGAAATAAAAGCTGAAATAAATCGTTCTCTCTACTATTATTCTGACACTTCACATTCTTAGGATCACCACTTTATTTTAACTGACCTAAGACAGGGAATTTTAACTAGGATTAAATGTCAGGAATTGTGAAAAACTATGTTTAAATGTATTTGGCTAGGGTGTATGTGAACTTCCGACTGCAACTGTACCTTATTCACTTCTTACCTGCTATTTACATAGTAGTGCATGTGGCTTCATGGCTTGGCTCATATATATATATTTAAAAAATTCTCCCCCCTGTTAGTATTAGCTTTTACTTTGTTACTCTATCTCCTAACCTCCACCAGACCTGGGTTTCAAATACTGAAAAAATGTATTTATCTGTGCCTGTTTGAGCTTGCCTGGCTTAATAAACCAATAGAAAAGTCCCAGAACTGCAAATCCCGCCCATCTGGCACTCCAGGCAGACTCAAGCAAGCGCTCAAAGTATTAGAATCAATTATTTCTAACCAATGTCTGACCACCACATCCGCAAATAATAAACATGTTTTCTGAGTAACAAATCAGTGTAATACTTGCAGCTGAAGTCAAACACAGTAGTGCATGTGTGGATGGGGAACAAGTTTGAAGAGGAGCTTCAGAAGGTGACGGAGGCAGGCTTCACCACCATCCTCTCCGCCCCCTGGTACCTAGATTACATTAGTTACGGACAGGACTGGCAGAAGTACTACAAGGTCGAGCCGCTCAGCTTCAATGGTCAGTTGTCTTCATCAGACACCTCCCTTTTGTTGGGCCCCAGTAAGATTAGCTGACGATATGGCGTCGGCTAATGGGGATCCTAATAAAAAATATATATATAATCTTCATCAGATAGTGTTTTAATAATCACATCGTGTTTAAAAATTTCAAAAAAGAGGACCGGGTTCTAGGAGATCTGGAATAGCTCTGAGTTTTGGCCTAACATGCCACGGTTGAAAATGCAAAAATTGTCCTTTCAAATTTGAATGACTTCATTCAACAGGTCTGCACTTGAATATTGCACCGCTGTATCATATTGAAACATCTGCTCTCTGGACCAAAGTCGTAGTGTACAGAGACATGGTTCTTGTTGGAAGGTGTTTTTTTTGACCAGCACACGGTAAACCTGACAAACTACTTTTTTGTATCCAGCTTTGGTTCATGGTAGAGATAGAGATTGTTGTTGTCGGGTAAACCAGTTAGGGCTGTACATTGCCTTTTGCTTGGTATTCATTTTGGTTCTGGTCTAGGTTGAGGCCTATGTCTGTCTCGTTTGTACTGTAACATTGAACTTCTTGATTTGATTATTGTTGCTTGCTGCAGCGCGTTAGGCCTTCCAGATACTAGCCCTGACAACTCTTGCATGTTCACTTGGCGTACATGATTCATGGCTTCACAGCGCTGCTCTTATTTCGGGGTACATTCAAGATCAGCAACACTGTAACATGTTGAACATTTGAAAGCAAGAAGTTGACGTGAAATCTTACAAATGCAGCCAACTTCAGAACTTTACTCCATTTTTGGTTTTGTGATGCCCCACCATGAAGAGAGAAACACCCATGCGTTGAAAACCACCTCGCTGGAAGCATCTTGCAAGGGGACAGCTTCAATTTCTTCTCTACAACGTTTTGCGTCTTGAATGTACCCAGAGGCACGCTTATCCACGGAGGGCTCTCCTGTGGCATATTCTTTCTTCTTTTTAAGTTTCTTCACCCCTACCCCCCCCAAAAAAATACTACTCTACACTAAGTAGTACTAATACACCTAAATACTAAGGATACTCCTCAATCACATGTTGCATGTGTGTCTACTGTATGTAGCTGAAGGCTGACACGCTAATCCACGTGTGGAAAGGCAACCAGCAGCAGTACCAGGCTGAGATGGCAAGGGTCACAGCATCAGGCTACCAGGCCCTGCTCTCCACACCCTGGTACCTGAACCGCATCTCCTACGGCCAAGACTGGCAGGCCGCTTACAAGGCAGACCCACAGGACTTTAATGGTGTGTGTCTCTATCTGGCCACTTTAGACAGATGCTTTATTTCTGAAAAAAATACTACTCTTTGCTGTGTGATTTTTAAGGTTTGCGTTTTTAGTTTTATATTTTACATCGACTGGTCGCGCCGCTTATCGCGATACCTCACTGTATATTTACATTAGGGCAGCAAGGACCAATACATTGACTTTTTATTGTTTGTGATAAAGGAAGACTTTGCCCTGCCCATGCTGTTCTAAATTGATAGCTGACTCGTATGACACAGGTCTAAGGTCCAACCCACCTGCTCTGAGCCCGAACAGGGAAAACGCCTTCCGTGCCAAAAGCCATCCACTTCTGTCTTGTGATCCGATGGTCATGCCTTTTTTATTTCTGTGCAACTTACTATAAGTGCAACCCTGTTGACTGAAGTAGTAGAATGAATAACACAGAATAACTCCATTCCCATCATTTTAAAGATTAAATGCAGAAATGGGCATACAGAAACTTTTCCATGTGATTGCCTCCTGACCCCTGAATTACATTTGACCTTGTGAACCCAGGCACAGATGCTCAGAAGAAGCTGGTGGTCGGGGGAGAGGCCTGTCTGTGGGGGGAATACGTGGACGCTACCAACCTGACCCCCAGACTCTGGTACGCTGCAGACAAACCCAAAT
Organism: Salvelinus alpinus; assembly: GCF_045679555.1. Taxonomy (NCBI): domain Eukaryota; kingdom Metazoa; phylum Chordata; class Actinopteri; order Salmoniformes; family Salmonidae; genus Salvelinus; species Salvelinus alpinus. The sequence goes on from NC_092109.1 coordinate 6,562,085, forward strand.
GTTTTTAAAAAAATTAGAAGATACCTTTCCTCTTCATCCATTTTACACTGCACTGTCTGTAATGTTAGTCTGTGAAGATGTTTCTCTCCTATCCCCAGGCCCCGTGCCAGTGCTGTGGGGGAGCGGTTGTGGAGTGGCAAGGATGTGAAAGACATAAACGATGCTTATAGTCGTCTGATCCAGCACCGCTGTCGCATGGTCCAGTAAGTCGCCCCCATAGAGAAACGTACTGTTCTATTTCATTCTGTGGTGCGCCCCCGTTCTAAGAATTGGTGCAAAAAATCTCTTGACTCAAGTATACAGTCGTGGCCAAAAGTTTTGAGAATGACACAAATATTAATTTCCACAAAGTGTTCTGCTTCAGTGTCTTTAGATCTTTTTGGCAGATGTTACTATGGAATACTGAAGTATAATTACAAGCATTTCATAAGTGTCAAAGGCTTTTATTGACAATTACATGAAGTTGATGCAAAGAGTTAATATTGGCAGTGTTGACCCTTCTTTTTCAAAACCTCTGCAATCCGCCCTGGCATGCTGTCAATTAACTTCTGGGCCACATCCTGACTGATGGCAGCCCATTCTTGCATAATCAATGCTTGGAGTTTGTCAGAATTTGTGGGGTTTTGTTTGTCCACCCGCCTCTTGAGGATTGACCACAAGTTCTCAATGGGTTTAAGGTCTGGGGAGTTTCCTGGCCATGGACCCAAAATATCGGTGTTTTGTTCCCCGAGCCGCTTAGTTATCACTTTTGCCTTATGGCAAGGTGCTCCATCATGCTGGAAAAGGCATTGTGCGTCACCAAACTGTTCCTGGATGGTTGGAAGAAGTTGCTCTCGAAGGATGTGTTGGTACCATTCTTTATTCATGGCTGTGTTCTTAGGCAAAATTGTGAGTGAGCCCACTCCCTTGGCTGAGAAGCAACCCCACACATGAATGGTCTCAGGATGCTTTACTGTTGGCATGACACAGGACTGATGGTAGCGCTCCCCTTGTCTTCTCCGTACAAGCTTTTGTTTCCGGATGCCCCAAACAATCGGAAAGGGGATTCAGAGAAAATGACTTTACTCCAGTCCTCAGCAGTCCAATCCCTGTACCTTTTGCAGAATATCAGTCTGTCACTGATGTTTTTCCTGGAGAGAATGTGGCTTCTTTGGTGCCCTTCTTGACACCAGGCCATCCTCCAAAAGTCTTCGCCTCACTGTGCGTGCAGATGCACTCACACCTGCCTGCTGCCATTCCTGAGCAAGCTCTGTACTGGTGGTGCCCCGAGCCCGCAGCTGAATCAACTTTAGGAGACAGTTCTGGCACTTACTGGACTTTCTTGGGCACCCTGAAGCCTTCTTCACAACAATTGAACCGCTCTCCTTGAAGTTCTTGATGATCCGATAAATGGTTGATTTAGGTGCAATCTTGCTGGCAGAAATATCCTTGCCTGTGAAGCCCTTTTTGTGCAAAGCAATGATGACGGCACGTGTTTCCTTGCAGGTAACCATGTTTAACAGAGTAAGAACAATGATTCCAAGCACCACCCTCCTTTTGAAGCTTCCAGTCTGTTATTCGAACTCAAGCAGCATGACAGTGATCTCCAGCCATGTCCTTGTCAACACTCACACTTGTCAGTGTTTCTCTCATTAACACATGTCAGCTGGTCCTTTTGTGGCAGGGCTGAAATGCAGTGGAAATGTTTTTGGGGGGATTCAGTTCATTTGCATGGCAAAGAGGGACTTCGCAATTAATTGTAATTCATATGATCACTCTTCATAACATTCCAAATTGCCATCATACAAACTGAGGCAGCAGACTTTGAAAATGTATTTGTGTCATTCTCAAAGCTTTTGGCCACGACTACAATTTACATTTACATTTAAGTCATTTAGCAGACGCTCTTATCCAGAGCGACTTATGTGTTAACACCCTCTCTTTCTTCCTGTCTTTTCTCTCCCCTCTCACTCCATCTGTCTTCTCTTGCTCTACTAGGCGTGGTATACCAGCTGAGCCTCTGTTTACAGGTTACTGTGCACATGAGTACAAAGGGGTATGAGCTGACAGCCACTGTGGGGCTACAACCTGAGAAGCAGCGTTAACAGCAATGGGAGAGAGAAAAATAATCTCAATTTGAACACAAATCAAACTTGATTGTCTTCATGACTTTATTGATGCACTGATATGAGCCAAATTCTGCCTTTTTGAATTGTTTCTCAGAACAATCCTCATTCCAATCAATGTCACATTGATTGTGTGTAGGAACACCTTTTTATATTAATGTTTGTATGAATTAAAATAATAAACTTGCAGAATTGTGTGTAAATACTATAGTGATGGACACCCGAAGTGCGACGCAGTTTAGCGATTCATGGAAATTACACATTGGAACACATTTCATCACAATATCATCTTTTATACAATTGATATACATTTAATGACTGATACCGCCACTTCTACAATATGTCCAACAGAAGTACTGAATGCCCACATGCATGTTCTTGACCCGATTTTCATGTTTGCACAGCAAACACCCTCACAGGAGTATATATAGTGCCTTCAGAAAGTATTCCTAGACTTTTTCCACATTGTATCACAGCCTGCATTTAAAATTGATTCAAATGAGATGTCACTGGCCCATAATGTCAAAGTGGAATTATGTTTTTTGAAATTAAAATATGAAATGTCTTGATTCAACCCCATTTGTTATGGCAAGCCTAAAGTTCAGGAGCAAAGATTTTCATATGTTGCACGGACTCCGTGTGCAATAGTGTTTTCATTTAACCTTGAAGTAGGCAAGTCGGTTAAGAACCAATTCTTATTTACAATGACTGCCAAACCCGGATGATGCTGGGCGAATTGTGCACCGCCCTATGGGACTCGTGGCCGGATGTGATACAGCCTGGATTCAAACCAGGGACTGTAGTGACGCCTCTTGCACTGTGTCACTCGGGAGCCCCTGTTTAACAGTTTTTGAATGACTACCCCATCTCTATACCCCACACATACAATTATCTGTAATTCCTCAGTCAAGCAGTGAATTTCAAACAGATTTAACCACAAAGACCAGGGAGGTTTTCCAATGCCTTGCAGAGTAGGACATGTATTTTTTCAAAAGCAGACAAATATCCCTTTGAGCATGGTGAAGTTATTAATTAGACTTTGGATGGTGTATCAATACACCCAGTCACTACAAAGATACAGGCGTCCTTCCTAACTCGGTTGCCGGAGAAGAAGGAAACCACTAATTTCACCATTAAGGCCAATGGTGACATAAAAACAGTTAAGCGTCTGATGGGAGAAAACTGAGGACGGCTCAACATCATTGTTGTTAAACCACAATACTAACCTAACTGACAAAAGTGAAAAGGAGGAAACATTTGCAATAAGGCACGAAATTAGGGTTTCCCAAACTCGGTCCTGGGGCCCCCCCTGGGTGCACGTTATATATAAATATTTTTAAGAAACCCTCACTAAAGTAATACTGCAAAAAATGTGGCACGGCTTTTGTCCTGAATACAACGTGTTATGTTTGCGGCAAATCCAATACAACACATACTGAGTACCACTGTTCATTTTCTTCAAGCATAGAGGAAAACTTGGTTCCGTCTGCTTTCCAGCAGACACTGGGAGATTAATTCACCTTTCAGCAGGACAATAACCTAAAAAACAAGGCCAAATCTACACTGGGGTTGCTTACCAAGAAGACAGTGAATGTTCCTGAATGGCCGAGTTACAGGTTTGACTTAAATCTACTTCAAAATCTATGGCAAGACCTGAAAATGGTTGTTTAGCAATGATGAACAAACAATTCGACAGAGCTTGAAGAATTTTGAAAAGAATAATGGGCAAATGTTGCACAATCCAGCTTTGGAAAGCTCTTAAGAGACTTACCCAGAAAGACTCACAGCTGTAATCGCTGCCAAAAGGTAATTCTACAAAGTATTGACTTACAGGTGTGAATACTTATGTAAATCAGATATTCCTGTATTTATTTTTCAATAAATTAACTAAAATTTCAAAAAACATGTTTTCACTTTGTCATTATGGTGTATTGTATGTAGATGGGTGAGAGAAAAATATATTTAATCCATTTTGAATTCAGTCTGTTACAACATGAATAGTTTCTGAAGACACTGTAAATGGACATTCCTGCTGGCTTACATTTCCCAGAATTCCTCTTCTGTCTCTGCGTGATGTCATCAGGCAAGGCCAGCCATCTTGTTGAGCAGGGCATTCTGGTGTTGGGGGTTCATGGCCTCATAGATGTCCAGCTGGAGGGAGAAGGTGGCGTTGCCAGAGGTCAGAGTTCGCAGGGCGGTGGAGTAGCCCTGAAACAGGAGGAAAGATTAGATCCATTACAATCTGGTAAAGAGGGATACTGCAGTGTCACTTTTTGACTCTGATACAGTATTCAGCTAAGATGCATTTAGAATATGCTGAAAATTATGCGCCATTCGCTAGCAGCGGACTTGATTCGCTAGCAACAAGACGATGAGAAATGTACAAAACAGAAATAGCGAAACTAATTTTTAAAAATTCACTTTTATACTATATTGGTGGTGTTGTCTGCCCTGTCACTACAGGAGGTTTCCACGGCAACATTGAACCAACCTACCATCATCTCAGCCAGGGGCGCGGTTGCCAGCAGCACCTTGCTGTCATGGCGACTCTGGATGTCCCGGATGGCCCCTCGTCTCTGAGCCAGGTCACCCAGCACAGAGCTCAGGTGCTCCTCCCCCACCGTCACCTCCAGTGACATCACAGGCTCCAGCACCTGCCCCCCCGCCTGCCTTAGAGCCTACAGGGGACAGAGACAACACTGTTACTAGCGTAGTATAAGTAATAATATGAGAAATAGGGTCACCGTTACTAACGTAGTATTACCGTAGTAATAGTATGAGTAATAGGGTCACTGTTACTGGCGTAGTATAAGTAATAGTATGAGTAATAGGGTCACTGTTACTAGCGTAGTATTAGAAATAGTATGAGAAATAGGGTCACTGTTACTAGCGTAGTATTAGTAATAATATGAGAAATAGGGACACTGTTACTAGCGTAGTATTAGTAATAATATGAGTAATAGGGTCACTGTTACTAGCGTAGTATTAGTAATAATATGAGTAATAGGGTCACTGTTACTAGCGTAGTATTAGTAATAGTATGAGTAATAGGGTCACTGTTACTAGCGTAGTATTAGTAATAATATGAGAAATAGGGACACTGTTACTAGCATAGTATTAGTAATAGTAAGAGTAATAGGGACAATGTTACTAGCGTAGTATTAGTAATAGTATGAGTAATAGGGTCACTGTTACTAGCGTAGTATTAGTATGAGAAATAGGGACAATGTTACTAGCATAGTATTAGTAATAGTAAGAGTAATAGGGACAATGTTACTAGCATAGTATTAGTAATAGTAAGAGTAATAGGGTCACTGTTACTAGCATGGTATTAGTAATAGTAAGAGTAATAGGGTCACTGTTACTAGCGTAGTATTACTATAAAATCAAATACAATGTTATTTGTCACATCCGCCGAATACAACAGGTGTAGAACTTACCGTGAAATGCTTATTTAAAAGTCCTTAACCAACAGTGCAATTAAGAAAAATACGAGTTAAGAAAATATTTAATAAATAACAAATACAAAAATATAAGAGTAACAATAAAATAACAATAACGAGGCTATATACAGGGTGTACTGGTGCCGAGTCAATGTGCAGGGGGTACAGGTTAGTCGAGGTAATATGTACATGTAAGTAGGGTAAAGAGACTATGCATAGAGCGAGTAGCAGCAGCGTAAAAAAAAAACATATTGCTAATGCCTTTCTCCTTCTATCGACACTCACAGAGCCATCACAAGACTACAGTACATAGGCAGAGATCATCTCACATTGTGTACACAACACTATCATGTGCAGGTGTTGATGTACCTTGAGCATACAGCGGGACACGCAGGCAGACAACATAGCTAGAGACGTCCCCGGCTCCATGCTCACACTCTGGATCATAGTGGACACGCCCTGGACCGGGTAACCAAGCAACGGACCTGGGAGAGTGAGCACATAATACACTTATTGAGTATCAGAATAGGGGCTGTAACAGTACAAGACTCACCGGAAATGGGGGTCTTCTTCCATAATCTGGTCGAGTTCCTTCTTTCATAATCTGGTCGGTGTGATGTCGTTACCTTGGAGATAAGAGCTGTTTACTCCGTTCTCCACGGCGTCCCTGACGTCAGGGGACAGCTGCTCCTCCACTTCCTCATCGTAGGTGATTTCACAGGAAGTGAGCGAGGAGGAGGAGGAGTCCATGATGGGGCAGACCGCCACGCTCACAGTCACCATGTGTCTCCTCTCCCCAACTGTACGGTCCAGCGTGTCTGAAACACACACAAGCAGGAAGCACAATCAGGAATCAGAATAAGGAGAATCAGTACGATCTACACTGATTGGAAAATATGGTTTCCTCCTCCGTACTGATTGGCATACTATACCTGTGGTGGCCACTGATTGGAGGATGGTCTCCCTGTAGGCCACCTGTAGAGGTCCCAGGTGGGTCTCGATGCCGTACTCTCTCCTGATCCGATCATGGAGCATCTCAATGTGCAGCTCTCCCATTCCGCACAGAATGGTCTGGCGGAGGAGACGGTACACACACCATTAAAACAGATGTTGCATATTTTATTAGTCTAATATTATATGCTAGCTAGCTAACATTCATTCAATCAATCAACACTTTCAACCAAGCAATTAATCAATCATACATGTTCCTCCTGTACAGGTGGTATTACCTGTCCAGAGTCTGAATCTACCCTGACCTTCAGGCTAGGGTCTTCTCTCTGGAGGCAGGTCAGGGCATTCTCCAGATCTAATAGAAAACAAGGATAATAACATTCATAGGTTGTTATAACAGTGTTACAAGAGTTTTAGGCCAGGTGGCTCAAACAAGCCTGTAGAACAGTGCACGGTATGAGGGGATTTGAGCAGGGATCCCATGCTTAGTAATGGCTGCAGGGACACTGACCTGCCTGTTTAGACATAGTGGGGGGTTCTATGGAGCAGAAGAAGACAGGCTCGGGGACCTCCACTCCAGCCAGCACCAGACTGGCCTGCTCTCCACCCCTCTTCCCCTCCCCCTCCTTCTGGGCCCGCCGGACCGCGGCCGCTGCCGAGGCCTTGGAGGACACTATAGTGTCCCCTGTCACTGTCTGAGTGAGAGAGGGATTTTTTGTAAACATAATGAAAGATTGCTTGGAAGTGAAAGTGTTTGGTTTAATTGCCAAGCCACTGTCACCCAACAGATTCAAAACAATGTTTCAGTTTCAAAAACATATTGCTCTTTACTGAGAATGGATGTGTTTTCAATTTCAATTTATGGGGCGGCAGGTAGCCTAGTGGTTAGAGCGTTGAACTAGTAACCGGAAAGTTGCTAGATTGAATCCCCGAGCTGACAAGGTAAAAATCTGTCATTCTGCCCCTGAACAAGGCAGTTAACCCACTGTTCCTAGGCCGTCATTGTAAATAAGAATTTGTTCTTAACTGACTTGCCTAGTTAAATAAAGGTTAAAAAAAATCCAAAAACAGGTATTCTCTCAAAGAGGCCTACCTGCTTGAGGCCCACACAGAGTGCAATGTTTCCTGCAGTCAGAGAAGGTATCTCCACATGCTGGTCAGCAAATGGCAGCAGCAGCCGACTCATCCTCTCTCTACAGTGGAAACCAGTGGAATTCAAAGTGACAAGCACAGTAATGAGAAAACTAACAGTACTTGAGTTTATTGGCACAGCCTGAGAATTTGTAAGATGCACCATTTTAGAGGGCTCCGACTGAGTTATACCCAATGCAACAAAACCTTAAGAGATACAGAGTTAATTCATTGATTAGCATGAATTGAATCCCATTCAGCAAGCTGCTGTAGCAGTAAGCAGGTATTGGGTAGTAGTGGGATGGTGATGGACCTACGTACGTGTTGTTCCTGTTGATGTTGAGGACAGCAGACTGGGGCTTCATGGTCCCAGAGTAGATCCTCACAAACACCAGAGGACCTCGCTGCTTGTCATGCACCACTTTGAAGGCCAGGGCACACAGGTCATCCTGGTACCAACGCCTGTGTGAAGGGAATAGACCAAACCGAATCAAACTGGGTCTGATTCAAGAATAAATCCCTGACTGATATATGTGGTAGAAAAGAGTAGTGGCTTCAGCCCAATGATATGGATCAGATTGAATTACATTTTGGTTAGGTATCCCACAAAATAATGTTATAGAAAAGTCCTATTGGGGTTAGAGCAGAGTGGGCTATTACGGATAACACATATTGTTGACTCTGCGCAAGGTAAAGGTTAAATGTTACTCATACCATGGTGCCTCCTGTTTGGGGCGAGGAGATAGGCTGTGATGGAGTTCTGGTTAGAGCTAGAGGTTGGGGGACGTACTCACACTAGGTCGTGGTGCCTCTCGTTGGGGGCAGGGAGGTAGGCTGTGATGGCGTCCATGAGAGGCTGAACACCTTTGTTCCTCAGAGAGCTCCCACAAAGCACAGGGACTCCTTTACGTGCCAGAGTCACCCTCCGCACTGCCTCCTGGAGCTGGAGAATACACAATACACCAGATACACACACAATACCACATGCAGAACCCAGTCCTACTGCTAAAACACAAAGATCAAATTGTGAACACAAGCCTGGGTCAAATACCACTTCCTCCTGCTGGGCTTCCTCTTTCCATAGAGTGGTTTCTGGTAAGATGTTGGCCCTTGTTGTGTGGTATAATGATATTTTCCTCAGATAAATATTGCTTACTTTGGCAGGAGGTACCGCATCAAAATTTTCACCGTAACCTCCAAGTAACAGCTCCGCAAACTCATCATCCAGATCAGCAACCTGTCAAGGAAAAAATGCAAATGCCAACGATGACACATAGCATTTACACATGTTTTTACTATACTTGTGTTTTTATAGCGATATAAGCTATCAGCAATAGCATAAAAATAAGCACTCGATGACAGTTGGCATGATTATGTCATTTCCTGTACCTGTTCTATCAGAGCTGCTCTGGCCTCCATAGCGTCCTGAAGAAGTTCCGGGTCATCTGATTGGCTGAGGGATTTGGTCTCAAAGACACGGCCATCCTCTGCTCTGGATTTCACCCGCCACGTCATTTGCTGGTTGGTAATCAAGTCAATCAATCCTGTGAAGCTCTTCCCGCTGCCAATTGGAATCTGTGTAACCGGTTGTTTCTCATTTATACTGTAATGTATGTCATTTGATATGGAGGCATTATCACAGCAGGGAAGCTGAACAATGTAAAATACATAGAAGGCCTATTGAGAATGTTGTCTACCTGGAGGAGCACAGGATTGGCTTTCAGTTTCTTCTTTATGCTCTCAATGGAAAAGTGTAAACTATATAGAAAAAATAAATAAAAATGTTTTATCAAAATGAACACTGTAGTCCCAAATCCTAACAGCAAGCATGAAGATATATGTCTGGTTACAACAGAAGGGAGTCACTATGTGATGCTGGTTGTTTTACCTGGCCCCAGGCTTGTCCATCTTGTTCAGGAAACAGATACAGGGTACATGATGTTTCTCAGCCTGCCGCCACACTGTCAGAGTCTGAGCCTGGTGATATCGCAAGACACAACACAGAACACACAGCCATACCGAGTCACTAACACACACAAACATTTACAATACAATCAACACCTCGATTCTAGGTCAGTTCAATTACTGTCTTTTTCTACAGACAATAGTCAGATAAACAGAGATGCATAGACCTATTTCAGTACAGGGTGGGAATATGGCATGGTATCAGGGCTTGACTCACCTCAACGCCAGCAGAGGCATCAAACACAGCCACCGCCCCATCCAACACACGCAGGGCTCGCTCCACCTCCAGAGTAAAGTCAACATGTCCTGAAACACCCACCCACACAGTGTTGTACTATGGAGGGTCTATGGGTTGATTTTGTGCCAGGGTTGCCTGTCTATAGGATTCGTGTTTGTGTTTTTGCACGATTTATTGAATGGGACTGGCTCTGTACCTGGCGTATCTATGAGGTTGATCCTGTGCTTTTTCCAGTCGAAGGTGACTGCAGCAGACTGTATGGTGATTCCCCGCTCCCTCTCCTGAACCATGAAGTCTGTCACAGTGTCCCCGTCATCAACATCTGGGAAACAAGAAAAGAGAGATAAATTGAGTTGCTAGCTTGGGACTCTGTTAAACAATGCAGGAAAAAGCTAGCAGAGGACGTGGAATTGAAATTGAATTACTGACCCCAACCCGCGCATCCCCTTACCCATGTCTATCCCAATCCCCTCCTACACACCTCCCAAGGCCCTGGTGTATCCAGAGTAATACAGCATTCTCTCGGTGGTGGTGGTCTTCCCTGCATCTATGTGTGCCATGATGCCAATGTTCCGGATTCTGGGGACAAACAATAGTGATTATTACATCTGATATTAAAAGGGGCTACCAAGGACCATGAAGTAGGCTATAGAGTAGTAATAAACCTGGGCTAGAGCTAGTTTTAACACTTACTTCGATATATCTGGATTGACCACAGCTCGTGGGGATTTGACATCATCTATGGGATATTAAATAAAAACTTACGAATTTGTATTACAAAAGCAATGAGAGATCATCAAAGTTCAGTCTAATATGGGAATGGGACATGTCATATACCTGGCAAAAAGCTGTACTCTCTTCTTCCTTGTAATCTCCACCTGCACGTCTGTGGTCCATTCTTCAGTATACTTTTACCCTACGCAACCCAACACAGAGCAATACACATTATCCATAGAAAACAGTAGCGACTAGTGACAAATAGCCAACAGTACACAGCCTTTTAACCACGTTTGTCCGTGAAATGTAAATCTTACCCCCCCGACCAGGACACTGAACGTCCCAATGCTTATTCCCAGGACAGCCCGAAGTCGCATCTTCAACCTGCTTCGGGCTTACAAACGTATTCCAGTGAAAATATTGTAGACAGTCTTGACATGGACAGGGCAATGTCGACTGCTCTGTGTGAATGTCATTCATCAACCATAAACCCTGTTGGCATTGAACTGGCTGTCAAATAAGGTAAACACATTCTCTAAATGCCGCACCTCCCGAGAACAATAATCAAAATCAGTGTAACGTATTAATTATCTCAAATTATCAACAAAAAAATATAATAATATGTATCCACGTCGATTCACGCTTTCCTTATAAAGTGCATCTTCAAAATACACCCCAAGCAGCAGTCCTATCTGATTTTAAGTTCCGGCTTTGACTTTTAAAATAAATGTGTATTTATAGTTTAATAGTTCTGACTATTTTTATAAATAGTAAAACCGTGCTGAATTGTTTTGATAATGATTTGATCAACTTACTACGAATTACTAATAAATATGCAACGGGACTGCTCAGGAACTCTCGTACCTGGTTTCATTCCGGAATTTGTTTAAGCGGACACTCCCATTACATACTTCCTCTAAAATATTGGCTTCGGAAAACAACACCAACGACCCAAGCCTCTAGCAAAAACAACGAAAATAATCCAAATTTGAAACAACAAATTCGATCAAATAAGTATTGTATCTGAATACGTAACATTCAATACACAAAATGGTAAGATATCCACATATTTCACGTTCTTTAGAACACATCATTTGATATGGAAACCTTCTAGCATACGAAGTTGGCTAGCAACATGTGGCAGACATCCGACTACTAGCTGCTATTCAACCAAGAATTGTCTTTTGACATTGTGATGGGAGACCTGTCAAAAGACAATTATTGGTTGAATTGCATCTATCCGACCACATGCAGTGTCTAGAATTCGTTATGTTGGTCAAACTGCTGGATTTAAAACCACGGAATTGTTTCAAGTACATAATGGCCAATAAATTAACGTTATAGTTCATTTATTTGATTGAAATTATTAAGAATACGCCCGCTGGTCTGAATTGTTTTGATATTACCTTATAGGTATATATTACCTTGGCTAATCTGTCAGCTATATACTTGACTGGTCCCAGGTATGTTCGCGCTGTCATGCCAAACATATTTTAAGGATGTTTGATAAATTAGATTTCAAGCCCACCTTGGAAATTAATGTACAGAAATCATTCATTATTTCTGATGTTTGTTGACTTAATACGTTCAGAAAGCCTTAAAGAAACTATTAAAATGTGCCTCCTACCTCAGCCCCAGAACGAGCACATTGAGTTACATCGCAAGCGCCATGGCCAACGCCTGGACCACCAGGAGAGGAAGAGGAAGAAGGAGAGCCGTGAGGCCCACGAGCGCTCACACAAAGCCAGGAAGATGATTGGTCTGAAGGCCAAACTCTACCACAAACAGAGGCACTCTGAGAAGATCCAGATGAAAAAGACGTAAGTACAGTATAAACATAGATGAGTAGTACACACTACAGTAGTATAGTAGTGTAGCACACTACAGTAGATCAACCAATGGTCTCCTTTTATAGAGTGAAGAGTGTTGACTCTTAGGATTTAGGTTCAGGGACATGATAGATATAACAGGTTTAATGTCCTATTTTTAAATGAACTCCTTGGTTATGACATTGTAATTACATTTACATTTACATTTAAGTCATTTAGCAGACGCTCTTATCCAGAGCGACTTACAAATTGGTGCATTCACCTTATGATATCCAGTGGAACAACCACTTTACAATAGTGCATCTAACTCTTTTAAGGGGGGGGGGGGTTAGAAGGATTACTTTATCCTATCCTAGGTATTCCTTAAAGAGGTGGGGTTTCAGGTGTCTCCGGAAGGTGGTGATTGACTCCGCTGACCTGGCGTCGTGAGGGAGTTTGTTCCACCATTGGGGTGCCAGAGCAGCGAACAGTTTTGACTGGGCTGAGCGGGAACTGTACTTCCTCAGAGGTAGGGAGGCGAGCAGGCCAGAGGTGGATGAACGCAGTGCCCTTGTTTGGGTGTAGGGCCTGATCAGAGCCTGAAGGTACGGAGGTGCCGTTCCCCTCACAGCTCCGTAGGCAAGCACCATGGTCTTGTAGCGGATGCGAGCTTCAACTGGAAGCCAGTGGAGAGAGCGGAGGAGCGGGGTGACGTGAGAGAACTTGGGAAAGTTGAACACCAGACGGGCTGCGGCGTTCTGGATGAGTTGTAGGGGTTTAATGGCACAGGCAGGGAGCCCAGCCAACAGCGAGTTGCAGTAATCCAGACGGGAGATGACAAGTGCCTGGATTAGGACCTGCGCCGCTTCCTGCGTGAGGCAGGGTCGTACTCTGCGAATGTTGTAGAGCATGAACCTACAGGAACAGGTCACCGCCTTGATGTTAGTTGAGAACGACAGGGTGTTGTCCAGGATCACGCCAAGGTTCTTAGCACTCTGGGAGGAGGACACAATGGAGTTGTCAACCGTGATGGCGAGATCATGGAACGGGCAGTCCTTCCCCGGGAGGAAGAGCAGCTCCGTCTTGCCGAGGTTCAGCTTGAGGTGGTGATCCGTCATCCACACTGATATGTCTGCCAGACATGCAGAGATGCGATTCACCACCTGGTTATCAGAGGGGGGAAAGGAGAAGATTAATTGTGTGTCGTCTGCATAGCAATGATAGGAGAGACCATGTGAGGATATGACAGAGCCAAGTGACTTGGTGTATAGCGAGAATAGGAGAGGGCCTAGAACAGAGCCCTGGGGGACACCAGTGGTGAGAGCACGTGGTGCGGAGACAGATTCTCGCCACGCCACCTGGTAGGAGCGACCTGTCAGGTAGGACGCAATCCAAGCGCGGGCCGCGCCGGAGATGCCCAGCTCGGAGAGGGTGGAGAGGAGGATCTGATGGTTCACAGTATCAAAGGCAGCCGATAGGTCTAGAAGGATGAGAGCAGAGGAGAGAGAGTTAGCTTTAGCAGTGCGGAGCGCCTCCGTGACACAGAGAAGAGCAGTCTCAGTTGAATGACTAGTCTTGAAACCTGACTGATTTGGATCAAGAAGGTCATTCTGAGAGAGATAGCAGGAGAGCTGGCCAAGGACGGCACGTTCAAGAGTTTTGGAGAGAAAAGAAAGAAGGGATACTGGTCTGTAGTTGTTGACATCGGAGGGATCGAGTGTAGGTTTTTTCAGAAGGGGTGCAACTCTCGCTCTCTTGAAGACGGAAGGGACGTAGCCAGCGGTCAAGGATGAGTTGATGAGCGAGGTGAGGTAAGGGAGAAGGTCTCCGGAAATGGTCTGGAGAAGAGAGGAGGGGATAGGGTCAAGCGGGCAGGTTGTTGGGCGGCCGGCCATCACAAGACGCGAGATTTCATCTGGAGAGAGAGGGGAGAAAGAGGTCAAAGCACAGGGTAGGGCAGTGTGAGCAGAACCAGCGGTGTCGTTTGACTTAGCAAACGAGGATCGGATGTCGTCGACCTTCTTTTCAAAATGGTTGACGAAGTCATCAGCAGAGAGGGAGGAGGGGGGAGGAGGGGGAGGAGGATTCAGGAGGGAGGAGAAGGTGGCAAAGAGCTTCCTAGGGTTAGAGGCAGATGCTTGGAATTTAGAGTGGTAGAAATTGGCTTTAGCAGCAGAGACAGAAGAGGAGAATGTAGAGAGGAGGGAGTGAAAGGATGCCAGGTCCGCAGGGAGGCGAGTTTTCCTCCATTTCCGCTCGGCTGCCCAGAGCCCTGTTCTGTGAGCTCGCAATGAGTCGTCGAGCCACGGAGCAGGAGGGGAGGACCGAGCCGGCCTGGAGGATAGGGGACATAGAGAGTCAAAGGATGCAGAAAGGGAGGAGAGGAGGGTTGAGGAGGCAGAATCAGGAGATAGGTTGGAGAAGGTTTGAGCAGAGGGAAGAGATGATAGGATGGAAGAGGAGAGAGTAGCGGGGGAGAGAGAGCGAAGGTTGGGACGGCGCGATACCATCCGAGTAGGGGCAGTGTGGGAAGTGTTGGATGAGAGCGAGAGGGAAAAGGATACAAGGTAGTGGTCGGAGACTTGGAGGGGAGTTGCAATGAGATTAGTGGAAGAACAGCATCTAGTAAAGATGAGGTCAAGCGTATTGCCTGCCTTGTGAGTAGGGGGGGAAGGTGAGAGGGTGAGGTCAAAAGAGGAGAGGAGTGGAAAGAAGGAGGCAGAGAGGAATGAGTCAAAGGTAGACGTGGGGAGGTTAAAGTCACCCAGAACTGTGAGAGGTGAGCCATCCTCAGGAAAGGAACTTATCAGGGCGTCAAGCTCATTGATGAACTCTCCAAGGGAACCTGGAGGGCGATAAATGATAAGGATGTTAAGCTTGAAAGGGCTGGTAACTGTGACAGCATGGAATTCAAAGGAGGCGATAGACAGATGAGTCAGGGGAGAAAGAGAGAATGTCCACTTGGGAGAGATGAGGATCCCAGTGCCACCACCCCGCTGACCAGAAGCTCTCGGGGTGTGCGAGAACACGTGGGCAGACGAGGAGAGAGCAGTAGGAGTAGCAGTGTTATCAGTGGTAATCCATGTTTCCGTCAGTGCCAAGAAGTCGAGGGACTGGAGGGAAGCATAGGCTGAGATGAACTCTGCCTTGTTGGCCGCAGATCGGCAGTTCCAGAGGCTGCCTGAGACCTGGAACTCCACGTGGGTCGTGCGCGCTGGGACCACCAGGTTAGAGTAGCAGCGGCCACGCGGTGTGAAGCGTTTGTATGGTCTGTGCAGAGAGGAAAGAACAGGGATAGACAGACACATAGTTGACAGGCTACAGAAGAGGCTACGCTAATGCAAAGGAGATTGGAATGACAAGTGGACTACACGTCTCGAATGTTCAGAAAGTTAAGCTTACGTTGCAAAAAATCTTATTGACTAAAATGATATAGTACTGCTGGCTGGTGAAATAGGCTAGCTAGCAGTGGCTGCGTTGTTGACTTTGTTTGAAAGTGTAGCTGGCTAGGTAACCTCTAACTGGCTAGGTAACCTCGACAATTACTCTAGACTACACAATTATCTTGGATACAAAGACGGCTATGTAGCCAGCTAAGATCAAACAAATCAAACTGTTGTACTGTAATGAAATGAAATGTAATACTACCTGTGGAGCGAAGCGGAATGCAACTACTCGCTCCAACCCGGAAGTGCGTATCGTAGAGGGAGAGGCAATAGAAGTGTTGTTTCTTGTATTATTGTCTTTTGTGTCTTTAGAGGACTGCTTCACCTTAATGTCCCCTTTCCCTTTTCTTCTGTCCTTATTTTGTCCCACTTTGTCCCTTCTTTGTCCCTTCTTCTCTTCTACCAACTAGACACTCCTTGTTAGCTAGCTAGCTTCTTCCAGGAATGTCCCTAGCAACTGCCTAGCAACAGGTAAACAACTTAGCTAGCTAAGAAAACGGTATAATTTTATGAAAAATTGTTACTTTTCAAAAGCCTTTCTTCTTTGTTTGCTGCTTGTTTGGTCTCCTATTCAGTTTGCAGTTTTCTTTTGATTTTTTTTCGATGTACTTTACTCTAAAAAAAACATTTAAATTTCAATATTTGTAGGAGATCATCTTTTCAGCTGCTGCTGCTTAATTTGGAACTCCGGATTAATTAAGACATCCTCTAGTAACTGTTGTTGTCAAAATGTTGATTGAAACGGCATATGCCATTGCCACCAATCCAAAACGTTTGTTGACCTATTGGTGCCAACACCACTTGTCTTACCACAGCCTCAAGATGCACGAGCAGAGGAAGACCAAGCAGAAGAACGATGACAAGACTCCCGAGGGAGCAGTACCAGCCTACCTGCTCGACAGAGAGGGACAGTCCCGCGCCAAGATCCTCTCCAACATGATCAAACAGAAGAGGAAGGAGAAGGCTGTGAGTATTCAATGCCTTTCTTTTATTAGTTTGTGTTTTCTCCACCATGTCTCACTGAAGACAGGTAAGTGTCTGGCCATATGATCTCATATAAAAGGGAACAACCCCTAGGTTAATCTATTGCCAACCTGCATGCATTTTGCATACCATGCAAACAATTTGAGATCAAAGTACTCTGGTACGAAAAACTGAGCCAATCAAGAGAACTTGGGCTAGGAGGAAAAAAATCTCTAGTTCTCTGCTCCGGCCCGTCCCCCGTAGTCGTAGTACTATTTTCCTCCCTCGAGCTGGATGGCAGATCTCCACTTTTTCCGTTGGTACCACTGATGTGTGAGGAAAAAGGGTAGGGAAAATGGAGGGGGGAAATGGTGTATTAGTCAAGCACTATTATTTCGTAGTTAGCTCCTTAGCTAAGGCATCATTGTGACTAAGGTAGTTAGCTACAGCATTTAGTCAACTAAGCGAGAACACTTTCTTGCCTGCACATGCTATGATCTCCGCAACGGTAGTAGGTGCGAGCGCATTGACGTGCAAAGAAATGTGCAGTGTTGCGGTAGTTCAGTGCGCGTCGCTGCGTGGATGTAAACAGACATGGCAGAGAGAGCTGTTCCGCTAATATCGTCTTTCACAAAGTTATGTTAGACTGTTACAGATTTATAGACCTACGTTAATTAATCCGTTCCTGATCTCTAGGTTTCAGGAAATGGCAGTTACAGTTAAAATAAATAAAAAAATACAACCAATTGCTCCAACTTCCTGAGGGGGGAGTTGACTGACCCCATCCGGACCTATAACAGTCTATAGCCTGCCATTCCTACTGAGCCAGTCTTCTGCCAACGTCATTATTAGGCAAAACAAAGGTGCATTTGCCTATGATTTGAGCAGTGTTGCACGCGTGAGGTCCGCAGGGCCGGGATTGCCACTGCGGCGTTGAAATGGTACTCATAAAAATGATTCAAGGTTGACATGTCTGCTATTGTCAGATGAATTGTTTCAAATGTCAATGTAATACTGTAGACTGTTTTCCCGCACTCCCATTAAAACTAGTCCTGGATTAACATGCACTTTCAATGAAATCGGCCCTAAGTGTGCAAAGCACCGAGCCAGTTTAGTTAAAAACAGGTGTCCTGCTATATTCTCTGATCTAATCTTGTGTTTCTCCCTGTAGGGTAAATGGGAGGTGCCCCTGCCCAAGGTTCGAGCCCAAGGGGAGACGGAGGTGCTCAAAGTCATCCGTACGGGCAAGAGGCAGAAGAAGGCCTGGAAGAGGATGGTCACCAAAGTGTGCTTCGTAGGCGACAACTTCACCCGCAAGCCTCCCAAATATGAACGCTTCATCAGACCCATGGTAAGGAGGAAAGAAACACGACTCACTAGCATACAGTGTATATAGCAGTGTTGGATTGAAACTCTGATATGTAAACACCCTCGTTATCGCTGTGAACATCAGTTTAACTGACTACATTTTTGTCATTTAGCAGACTATCTAGAGAGACTTAGTTACAACCAGTGAAATCAACTAAATTAGGTAAAACAACCTAAATTGACTTTGGGGAGCATAGGTCATTCACAAACTTCCTCCTGCGGGTTTGAGGAGGTAAACAACTTAAATTACCTGAAATAAATGTCCCACCATCGTCTGCCCTTCCCTCTCTCCAGGGTCTACGGTTCAAGAAGGCCCATGTGACCCACCCGGAGCTGAAGGCCACGTTCTGTCTGCCTATTCTGGGGGTGAAGAAGAATCCCTCGTCACCCCTTTACACCACTCTGGGGGTCATCACCAAGGGAACCGTGGTAGAGGTCAACGTCAGCGAGCTGGGCCTGGTCACGCAGGGGGGAAAGGTCATCTGGGGTGAGATATCTCCTATCCTCTCAAATGTCTATGTCTATTGATATTCATCTGGATCAGTATGGGACAGTTTCCCGGCCACAGATTAAGCCTAGTCCTAGACTAAAAAGCACTTTCTATGGAGATTCTCCATTAAACATGCTTCTTAGTAGGATGTCATTGTAAATAAGAATTTGTTCTTAACTGACTTGCATAGTTAAATTAAGGTTAAAAATAAATACAAATTAGTACACTACTAGGCTACATCTGTGTACACAGTACCAGTCAAACGTTTGGACACACCTACTCATTCCAGGGTTTTTCTTTATTTTTACTATTTTCTACATTGTAGAATAATAGTGAAGACATAAAAACTATGAAATAACACATGGAAACATGTAGTAACCAAAAAAATGTTATATTATATTTGAGATTCTTCAAAGTAGACACCCTTTGCCTTGATGACAGCTTTGCACACTCTTGGCATATTATGATGAATGATTTTCCAACAGTCTTGAAGGAGTTCCCACATATGCTGAGCATTTTTTGGCTGCTTTTCCTAGCATTTACGAGGCCAGCAAACGCGTTCCTTACACGCTAGGAACGTATTTCCTCCAACGTTATATTGAAAGGGCGCCTCTCGGTCCCAAAACACACGTTTTCTGGAGACTTGTGGGGGGAGTGCTGATGACGTTGCCCACGGTATGCTTTTTCGGAAGCCTGATTGCATCCAGACTGAGGAGAAATCCACACACAATGCATCTCTGACCACCTTCTGAAGTGGTCAGCTCGATCTGAACACAGTCAGACCACAAAGCGACTTTTGTGTGTCTAGACATGTCTTTTCAATGTGATCTTTGTATTCTGATAGCAGAAGTCACATGTAAGTGTCAAGTGTAGACACAGCCTTATTCACCTTCTGAAGTGTAGTGATTTAAAATGTCTCATTTATTTCTCTTCTCTTCAGGTAAATACGCCCAGGTGACGAATAACCCAGAGAACGATGGCTGCATCAATGCTGTACTGCTGGTGTAAATTAAAAACTCTATGGGACGGTTCCCTGGACACAGATGAAGCCAAATCCTGGACTAAAAATAATTTAATGGAGATTTTCCCGTGTTTTTATAGTCCGGGACTAGACTTAATCTGTGTCCGGGAAACGACCCCATCAATACAGACTGTGCCTGTAACATACAGCCAGAGCTATGGCTGCCATGGAATAACAGACCAGACCAGGAACACTGGAACCTCTGGGTATAAACCATGTGTGTTCAGCCGTGGAGAACTTCAAGAAAACACAGAAAAGATCAGATGCAGTATTTTGCAACGAGGTGTCTTGTAACTAAATACTAAAACATGCTCTAAATATAAGGGGTTGTGCTTTTGTCATAAATTTGTTATATAAATTGTTTTCTGATTGTTTTTGACTGCTCTAGAGAAGTTTCCAGTGTTTTTTATGGGGGGGGGGGTGGGGTCAAACTGATCAGATTACTTGAAAGAGCAGTAAACTTAAAAAATGATGGTGCTATTAACGTGAGAAAGGGGTCCCCTCCACAACTCAGAGCAGGCCAACACAGTGGAGCCACAGTCTGAGACGGATGTGATACCTGCAGTGATACTGATGCTCATCTACTGGAGTACAGGTCTTATACACCTGTATTGTATGTAGGGCTGTGCTACGCTAATATACAGGGCGGCAGGTAGCCCAGCGTTTAAGAGCGTTGGGCCAGTTACCAAGAGGTTGCTGGTTCAAATCCCCGAGCCAACTAGGTACCTGCTGTTGAGCAAGGCACTTTACCATAAGAGCGTCTGCTAAATTACTTAAATGTAATACAGCTGTTTTTAGTGTATGTAGGGCTCTTTTACACTTATATACACATGTATTTGTGCTGAAATGTACAGTGTTAAACTGATATATATAGCTGTGTTACTGCATGTGGGGCTGTGTTGGTGCCTTCAGAAAGTATTCATACCCCTTGACTTATTCCACATTTTGTTGCAGTCTAAATTCTTTATTTCCCCAGACCCATCTACACACACTACCCCATAATGACAAAGTGAAGAGAAAAAATTTTAGCAAATTTATTGAAAATTATATACAGAAATATCTAATTTACATAAGTATTCACAGGCGTGCTGTCAATACTTTGTAGAAGCACCTTTGGCGGCAATTACAGCTTTGTTGTCTTTGGTATGTCTGTATCAGCTTTGCACTTCAGGATTTGAGTATTTTCTTCCCTGCATATTTTCTTACGCTCTGTTAAATTAGATGGGGAGCGGCGGTCAACAGCAATCTACAAGTCTTTCCACCGATTTTCAATGGGATTCAAGTCTGGGTTTTGGCTGGGCCACTCAATACGTTCACATTCTTGTTCTGAAGCATTTCAAGCGTTGCTTTGGCTGTATGCCTGTGGTCATTATCCTGTTGGAACGTACATTTTCGCCCTAGTCCAAGGTCGTTTGCATTCTGAAGTTGGTTCTCATCAAGGATTTGCCTGTATTTGGCTCTCTTCATTGTTCCCTCTATCCTTGCCAGTCTATCAGTCCCTGCGGCTGAAAAGCACCCCCATAGCATGATGCTGCCACCACCATGCTTCATGTAAGAGATAGTGTTAGACGGGTGATGAGCTGTGCCTGGTTTTCGCCAGACATAGTGATTTGCATTCCGGCCAAAGCGTTAAATTTTTGTCTCATCGGACAACAGAATCTTTAGCTTTTTTTCTCCATCTTTCACGTGCTTTTTTGCAAATTCCAGGTTTGCTGTCATGTTTCTCATGAGTGGCTTCCATCTGGCCACTCTCCCATAAAGCCCAGATTGGTGAAGTGCTGTAGAGACTGTTGGGTTTTTTGCCACCTCCCTGACCAAGGTCCTTGCCCAGTTTCTCAGTTGGGTCGGATGGCCAGCTGTAGGCAGAGTCTGGGTAGTTCCATGCTTTTTCAATATCCCAATGAAGGAGACGACTGTGCTCTTGGAAACTGCACTCTAGAAATGGTTTTGTACCCTTCCCCAGATATACTTTTTCCACATTTTGTTGTTACAGCCTTAATTTAAAATGAATTAAATTGAGATGTCACTGGCCTACACACAATACCCCATAACGTCAAAGTGGTATTATGTTTTTAGATTTTTTTTAACAAATTTATAAAAAATGAAAAGCTGAAATGTCGCGAGTCAAGTTTTCAAACCCCAAACCCTTTCAAAGCCTAAATTAGTTCAGGAGTAAAAATGTGCCTAAGTCACAAGTTTCATGGACTCACTCTATGTATGCAATAATAGTCTGACATGATTTTTAGAATGACTACCTCATCTCTGTACCCCACAAATAAAATGATCTGTAAGGTCCCTCAGTCAAGCAGTGAATTTAAAATACTGATTCAACCACAAAGACCAGGGAGGTTTTCCAATGCCTTGCCAAGAAGCACACCTATTGGTAGTTGGGTAAAAATTAAATAAGCAGACATTGAATATCCCATGGTGAAATGACACATGGATGGTGTATCAATACACCCAGTCACTACAAAGATACAGGCTTTCTTCCTAACTCAGTTGTCGAAGAGGAAGGAAACAGCTCATGGATTTAACCATGAGGCCTATGGTGAGTTTAAAACAGTTACAGGGTGTAATGGCTGTGATAGAAGAAAACTGAGGATGGAACAACAACGTTGTAGTTACTCCACAATACTAACCTAAATAACAGAGTGAAAAGAAGAAATCCCGTACAGAATTAAAATATGACAAAACATGCATCCTGTTTGCAATAAGGCACTAAAGTAAAACTGAAAATGTGGCAAAGAAATTAACTTTATGTCCAGAATACAAAGTGTTATGTTTGGGGCAAATCCAACAAAACACATCACCAAGTACCACTTTTCATATATTCAAGCATGGTGCTGGTTACATCATGTTATGTGCATGCTTGTCATCGGCGAGGACTAGGGAAATAGAATAGAGCTAAGCACAGGCAAAATCCTAGAGGAAAACATGGTTTAGTCTGGTTTTCAACAGACACTGGGAGACAAATTCACCTTTCAGCAGATCAATAACTGAAAACACAAGGCCACATATACACTGGAGTTGCTTACCAAGACAACATTGAATGTTCCTTAGTGGCATACAGTGGCTTATGAAAGTATTCATCCCCCTTGGCATTTTTCCAATTTTTTTGCCTTTACAACCTGGAATTAAAATAAATTTGAGGGTTTGTATCATTTGATTTACACAACATCCCTACCACTTTGAAGATGCAAAATATTTTTTTATTGTGAAACAAACAAGAAATAAGACCAAAAAAAACAAAAAACTTGCACATGCGTAACTATTCACCCCCCACAAAGTCAATACTTTGTAGAGACACCTTTTGCAGCAATTACAGCTGCAAGTCTCTTGGGGTATGTCTCTATAAGCTTGGCACATCTAGCCACTGGGATTTTTGCCCATTCTTCAAGGCAAAACTGCTCCAGCTCCTTCAAGTTGTATGGGTTCTGCTGGTGTACAGCAATCTTTAAGTCATACCACAGATTCTCAATTGGATTGAGGTCTGGGCTTTGACTAGGCCATTCCAAGACATTCAAATGTTTCCCCTTAAACCACTCGAGTTGCTTTAGCAGTATGCTTAGGGTCATTGTCCTGTTGGAAGGTGAACCTCTGTCCCAGTCTCTAACCTCTGGAAAACTGAAACAGGTTTCCCTCAAGAATTTCCCTTGATTTCACGCCATCCATCATTCCTTCAATTCTGACCCGTTTCCCATGCCCTGCCGATGGAAAAACATCCCCACAGCATGATGCTGCCACCACCATGCTTCACTGTGGGGATGGTGTTCTCCTTGATGGCCAAAAAGCTCAATTTTAGTCTCATCTGACCAGAGTACGTTCTTCCATATGTTTGGGGAGTCTCCCACGTGCCTTTTGGCGAACACCAAACTTGTTCTTTTTTTTCCCCTTTAAGCAATGGCTCTTTCAAGCCACTCTTCCGTAAAACCCAGCTCTACGGCTTAAAGTGGTCCTATGGACAGATACTCCAATCTCCGCTGTGGAGCTCTGCAGCTCCTTCAGGGTTATCTTTGGTCTCTTTGTTGCCTCTGATGAATGCCCTCCTTGCCTGGTCTGTGAGTTTTGGTGTGCAGCCCTCTCTTGGCAGGTTTGTTCTGGTGCCATATTCTTTAAATGTTTTAATAATGGATTTAATGGTGCTCCGTGAGATGTTCAAAGTTTCAGATATTTTTTTATAACCCAACCCTGATCTGTACTTCTCCACAACTTTGTCCCTGACCTGTTTGGAGAGCTCCTTGGTCTTCATGGTGCCGCTTGCTTGGTGGTGTTGCAGACTTTGGGAACTTTCAGAACAGGTGTATATATATTGAGATCATGTGACACTTAGATTGCACACAGGTGGACTTTATTTAACTAATTATGTGACTTCTGAAGGTAATTGGTTGCACCAGATCTTATTTAGGGGCTTCATAGCAAAGGGGGTGAATACATATGCACACACCACTTTTCAGTGTTTTATTTTTGAGATTCTTTTTGAAACAAGTTATTTTTTTCATTTCACTTCACCAATTTGGACTATTTTGTTTATGTCCATTACATGAAATTAGAATAAAAATCAATTTAAATTACAGGTTGTAATGCAACAAAATAGGAAAAACACAAAAGGGATGAATACTTTTGCAAGGCACTGTATCCATAAAAAATTATGCCAGCCGATTCATGATTTCGACTGGATAAGAAACGCTTCCTACCTGTCTCGTCCCGACCCCTACACGTTCACTACTATGGGACAGTTGGAGATTGAGGTTTATACAAATCTCTGCTGTTGAAAACTAAATGTTAGTCTAAAAGAAATGTGTGAATGTCTAGACGCTTTTTATAGTGGAGATCAAGTTTATAACTTGCCTGTCTGGGCTGACAGTGGATTGCGCAGTCAGATGGAACAGAGTGAATGGATATTATAACGTCATAGATTTAGCCGGTGGTAACTTGTGGAATAGACACCGGCTGGAATGCGCTTTTAACCAATCAGCATTCAGGATTAGACCCACCTGTTGTATAATATCCAACATTTCACACGTATAGTCCAAATACTGACTTTTAGCACTTGGTGTTATATAGCAACTTCATACGAAAATAGGCTTTAGGTGAGGCAGATGAACCTGTATCCATATTACTTCCACATCATCTGACATGAGATCCTCTCTCAGCCTAACAGCAATATGACTCTGGACATACATGGTAACACCTCCCCTATTTGCATTTATATCTTTCCTAAGTAAGCATTTCGCGGTTGTATTCGGCGCATGATGTATATATTCTATAACCATGTACAGCTACTACTGCATCATCAAAGCAATTATCTAAGTGTGTTTCAGAGAGAATATGAATGTTTTCTGATGTTAATAACTTTTCAATTTCATTAACCTTGTTTCTCAGTCTACATATGTTCACATGGGCTATTTTTTGTCCTTTTCTGGGTTGTTCGTTTGTTTTTAGTGCTATTCTGTGAGGCTAATCCTAGGTAGACATGTCAGTGACATTTACATTTGAGTCAATGGTACTGAGTGGGCTGCCCACAGTGGGCTTCTTTCTAAGGCAGACAGTTTCAGTGCAAACAATGGAATTCAATTCTATGTGCATATGATTATTACAGACAATACCCTCGGAGCTAACAGTTAAAGGAGCGTTGGGCCAGGGGTGAGTGTTCTGACAGTAACCGAAAGGTTGCTGGTTCGAATACCCGAACTGACAAGGTGAAAAATCTGTCAATGTGCCTTTGGGCAAGGCACTTAACTCTAATTTGATCCAGGGGCTCTGTACTTCTATGGGTGACCCTGTAAAACAACACATTTTACTGCACCTATAATGTGTATGTGACAAAACTAGTTAATTGTTTTGTACTTTACACAAGCACATAGCCTCTGGAATTCGGGGTGCTGAGGGTGTTGCAGAACCCCCTGATAAATCTCTCTCATGTGAACTATGCCTTTATTACTTCTGTATGAGTGGAGGAAACAACTCCTAGGCTGAGCAGAGCAAAAAATATTCCTCAGCACCCTCTAAATTGGCAATAGAGTATTGTCCACATATGTAGAAAGGACGCCAAGTAATTGATTTTGGTTCAGTAGCATCCTATGCTGAGGTGATCTGCTCAGATCTACTGCTACAGCCTAATAACGCCCTGACTGCCCCAGTGGGAGGGGGATCTAGGGGCCAAAGGTGTTATGGGGCCACAGCTTCAACATCACCTGCTCCACATTACCCAGGAGTCGCCTTCCTCCTCACATTCCCCGGCTACAACAGAACCCAGACCCAGCTAGCTGTCAATCACTCTGCTGCCTTCCTCTTCCCTGCTACAGATTACTTCCACCAAAGGAACTACACCTGT
Source organism: Salvelinus alpinus (assembly GCF_045679555.1). Lineage (NCBI taxonomy): Eukaryota > Metazoa > Chordata > Actinopteri > Salmoniformes > Salmonidae > Salvelinus > Salvelinus alpinus. Next base: position 6,588,065 of record NC_092109.1, read on the forward strand.
GTTAATAAGAATTACTTTTTCCGTCATAACTTCTCTGACAGTGAGTTCCACTCCCTCATTGTCACAGGTAAACTGAACATGGAACTAACTTTTGACTTTGTCAACATTGCCAGATTTCCACAGATGCTTAAATCTGGGCCCATTTTCATAGAGTCTAAGAGTAGGAGACTTATCTAAGATTAGGTCCCCACTGCCCATGTAATCTTATTCAATATGCACTCCTACTCAGAGACGCTTTAATTCTGAAATAGGATGTTTTGCTGATAATGAGTGCTGACCTAGGATCAGTTTTTCTGATGATCAATCCCCTCATTTTGTGTTTCTATTGCAACCAATTTTCTGACATCTTTTACCATCAGACTGGTAGTAGTGCTGCTGATGTTAGTGATGACCAACATCATTACAGTCCCGTTCTTCAAGACCACCAGGTGGAAGAAGAGAGTAGGAGTTCTTACATTTCCTTTAACCTTTTTGATATTTCATGTACTCTGTGGTAAAAAAAAAAGTAGCCATTTGTCATACTTGAGTAAAAGTATAGATACCTAAATAGAAAGTTACTCAAGTAAAAGTGAGAGTCATCCAGTAAAATACTACTTGAGTAAAAGTCTAAAAGTATTTGGTTCTAAATATACGTAAGTATCAAAAGTAAAAAAAATCTTTTCAAATTCCTTATATTAACCAAAGCAGATGGCATCATTTTCTGAAAAATGTACTGATAGCCAGGTGCAGACTCCAATTCTCAGACATAATTTACAAAATATGTATTTGTGTTTAGTGAGTCCCCTAGATCAGAGGCAGCAGGGATGACAACATGTTCTCTTGATAAGTGTGTGAATTTAACAATTCTCCTGTCCTGCTAAGCATTCAAAATGTTAAGAGTACTTTTGGGTGTCAGGGAAAATGTATGGAGTAAAAAGTACATTATTTTCATTAGGAATGTAGTGAAGTAAAAAATGACAAAAATACAAATAGTAAAGAACAGATACCAAAGAAAACTTCTTAGATAGTACTCTAAAGTATTTTTACTTAAGTACTTTACAACACTGCATGTACTCAAACAAAAGTAAAACAAACACACATTTTTCCTATATAAAAACATTTGACTGACAAATAGTGAACCTTCCTTCCTGTAATAATTTTTTGTGCATTGTTTAGATCGAGAACAGTAACTGTAAGGCACAGTATACAATTGTACAAAAAAAAACATAATTGTTTCATTGTGATTAAGCTACATATATATAAAAATACATTAGATTTACAGACACAGGGCAGTTGGGCTACTCAATTAAATGATTTAGGACAAATCTGGATCAATCTTGAAATAAGTGAAAAATGAAAAAATGTGTGGACTGCACACTAAATACTTATATACCCACAAAGCTAAACTGACAACAGATGTTGAAATGTACACAATGCTTCTGGTGAATGAATAAGGATTAAAAACAAAGGCAAAATAGATGTACGTTTTAAGGTGGATTTTTCCATGTCTAGATATATCTGTATTGACGACAGATATAAAATACACAATTTATGGGTATCCCGTGCACCACAAATGCACAATATTTCAGTGCTACGTTTTTAATGACAATTAAAAAAGGTGCAATCTGTAAGTTACAGCTGTTCAATTCTTATTTCAATTAACAATATTTACACATTGATTCTTGAAGAATATAACTATCACGTTGATCTCATGGGCTGTGTGAGCTCTTGCATCCATAGCACCCTCTCATTTGGAGAGAGTGGTTACACTTCTCTGGCCCTGGCATCCCTAAGATTAACAGCAAACCAAGTGGCAGGGCTGCCGTTTGGTTTCACAAATTATTACAGATTGCAGCTTTAAACCACATTTGTTTCTAATATACAACTAGTTTTCAATTGCCACTGAGTTCATGTGCAGCAGAATTCCCTGAAAAAAATATATATAGTTTTTGGAGATTCTCATTTATAGAATATATAAATTAGAATCAAGCACCTTGATTGGATAAAATGTTTAACTTTAACACTTCCCTGTGTTATTTTATTTTTGATCTCCTTCAATTCAACCTCCTCTCTCTCAGTAGTCCATTGGTTCATCTTCAGGGAGTGCCATCAGAGAGAGACCGTTGATGTCCTCCACATGGTTGTGTTGACATTGGGAGACGTGAGGGGCAGGTCATCATTCCCTTTCTGGGTTCAGTCACTGACTTCCTCACTCCGACTGGCGGAGATGTTCTCATGAAGAAAGAGCACACAGTAGAGTAGGAGGTAGATAGATACAGTAGCTGTTCCCTCGGAGATCGTCTACATTACCGTCAGCAACTGCAGACCGACTGATCAGACCTACAAACCACCTTTCTTCCTAAATGACTACTCATTATGATTAGATCGGTCAGTCTGCAGCCGCCGGCAGCAACGTAGTCGATCTCAAACACGCACTACGTGTAGTAATCTAGCTTGCTGCCGATGGTCTTGCAGCCATTGACGGAGAAGATCTTATCGCCTTTGGGGAAATAGACCAATTCTCTGGCCATCTGGTCGACCACGTGCTGGTCAGGCTCCAGGCCCTTGGCGGACATCTCTGCCATGCCACACAGCAGCACGTGTCTGAACTCCAGAGGCAGGAAGGGGATGAAGAAGTCAACTAGGTTCTTGTCTATCAGACTGGTGTGCCACAACCCACCTACACAGAGAAAGGGAGGGAGGGACACAGTCATAAGATGAGCAAGAAGACGCTACCACCAATTCCTCTCAGATGTACACAAGTGCCTCGGGGGTAAGGATAGTCATAAGATAGGCAGGGGCAAGAAAGGCAGATGGACAGAATAGAGAGATGCAACACAGGTCATCTTTGTACTGAAGGACTGAAAATTCTCCAATAACATACCACGTCTTCTAACCCCAGGCTTAGTAACAAAGAGAAAAATCCGAACCTAAGAGAAACATACACTACATGACAAAAAGTATGTGGACACCTGCTCGTCAAACATCTCATTCCAAAAATATGGGCATTAATCTGGAGTTTATCCTCCCTTTGCTGCTATAAGAGGCTCTACTCTTCTGGGAAGGCGTTCCATTAGATGTTGGAACCTTGCAGCGGGGACTTGCTTCCAGTCAGCCATGAGCATTAGTGAGGTCGGGCACTGATGTTGGGAGATTAGGCCTGGCTCGCAGCCGGCGTTCCAATTCATCTCAAATGTGTTCGATGGAGTTGAGGTCAGGGCTCTGTGCAGCCCAGTCAAGTTCTTCCACACTGATCTCGACAAACCATTTCTGTATGGACATTGCTTTGTGCACGGGGGCATTGTCATGCTGAAACAGGAAAGGGCCTTCCCCAAACTGTTGCCACAAAGTTGGAAGCACACAACCGTCTAGAATGTCATTGTATGCTGTAACGTTAAGATTTCCCTATGGTGGAACTAAGGGGCCTAGCCCGAACCATGAAAAACAGCCCCAGACAATTATTCCTCCTCCACAGAACTTTACAGTTGGCACTATGCATTCGGCCAGGTAGCGTTCTCCTGGCATCCGCCAAACCCAGATTCGTCCGTCGCACTGCCAGATGGTGAAGCGTGATTCATCACTCCAGAGAACGCATTTCCAACTGCTCCAGTTTCCAATGGAGGTGAGCTTTACACCACTCCAGCCGACACTTGGCATTGCGCATGGTGATCTTAGGCTTGTGTGCGGCTGCTCGGCCATGGAAACTCATTTCATGAAGCTTCCGACGAAGTGTTCTTGTGCTGACGTTGCTCCAGAGGCAGTTTGGAACTCGGTAGTGAGTGTTGCAACCGAGGACAAACTATTTTTACGCGCTACACACTTCAGCAGTCCCGTTCTGTGAGCCTGTGTGGCCTACCACTTCGCGGCTGAACCGTTCTTGCTCCTAAGCGTTTCCACTTCACAATAACAGCACTTACAGTTGAACAGGGCATCTCTTGCAGGGCAGAAATTTGACGAGCTGACTTGTTGAAAAGGTGTCATCCTATGACAATGCCAGGTTGAAAGTCACTGAGCTCTTCAGTAAGGCCATTTTCCTGTCAATGTTTGTCTATGAAGATTGCATGGCTGTGTGCTCGATTGTATACACCGGTCAGCAACGGGTGTGGCTGAAATTTCCAAATCCACTAATTTAAAGGGGTGTCTACATACTTTTGTACATATAGTGTATGATTTGTTAAATATGGAAAAGGGTTATCAAAAGGCATAAGTTCGGCTTCAGCCCTAAAGGACAGCAAAGAGGTGGCTTACTCTGCTTGCTGTTGAACACGGACAGGGAGAGAGCTTGTTCTAAGTGTTGCAGCTTGATCTCCTCTCGGTCTCGACCTGCTTTCCAGAAGTCCAGGGCCACCTGCGTGATGTGCTCTCCTCCAGCGTTGCTATGGAGATGAGCAAAACAAACTAATAGATATTAAACGTGGTCCAAAGTGTTGTTTTTCTCTTCTTCTCACTGGCCCGGTCGGACCTGTTGGCCAAAAATCTACTAGCCCAAACAGAATTTTCACTGGTCCGGATATTGGGTAGTTTATAAATGCATTAGAGTCATGTCGGGCCTAGGTCAGGGTTCCCCAATAGGCTTTTATTTGCAAAATCTGAAGTAACTCAACTTTAATTTTGTGGTCCCGTATCTGATTCACAGCTGATTTTCAGCTAAGTAAAAAAATATGGTCACTACAACGAGTCGTTAAGTTGTGGGAAAGATAGGATGATGGGTAACTACTATACTGTATTTGAATGTAAATCCAGTTAAAAAAATACAAAAGTCTCCAAAAACAACACATGAATTCTTATCACACACTGCTGGTCTGTCTGGCCTACCTGAGGAAGATGAAGATGGCTTGGCGGTAGGAGACCCCGTCCAGATATTCGTAGAAATCCAGGTAGGGCTTTATACAGTCGATCAGGCCAGGGTGCATCTTGTCCATCTCGTCAAAGATGAACATGGAACGTGGGCAGTTGGTGACGTTGCCTTTGACCCACTGCTGCAGCTGAGACTGGGGGATGGTCACAACAGTTTAAAAACATACTTATCTACAGCAGTGAAGACAGTTTACAGCATAGCCGCAAAATACATGTAAAAATGATTTTCAGCTATACATTCTGTATCATATAGAACCATCAAATTCAAATCTGGACCTTGAAGCCAGTTCAAATGTCTTTTTCCATTCTTCCCATCTAACCAGGGACTGATTTAGACAGGTGCAATTCATTATCAGGTAGAACAAAAAACCATCAGTACTCTGGAACTCTTAGAGTAAGATTTGAATACCCCAATATAGAATATGCATAATAGTGATTTTATTTTTTAACAGCCTAATTCTCCATTGAAAATTGCCCTGCCACGGTTACAAGGTATTATATTGTATTTCAATATAACAAAATACTTATTTTACCTTGTAGTCCTCAATCTGACTCGGATGAAGGAAGTGAGCTGTAGACACAAACTGATGGACGAAACTGCTGGCCATGCCCTCCTTGTAGATGTTTTCAGCTATCAACTGGCTGACTAAGTTCTTCCCTGTGCCAGTCCAGCCATGTAGAGAGAGCACCAGGGGCTTTTTAGGATTTTTATTGTTCATGAAACCCGTTACAGCTTTCTGGAGGACTCTGGAGGCAACATGTTGACCAAACAGCTTCCGATCTAGGGCCACTTCCAAACCTGATGACAGGGAAGGAGTTGATTATTAGTGTCAATGAATGGGACGTGCTACAAATACACCACCATTACTTCTATACTAATTATAGGTGGTTATCTTCATAACATGTGATTAGTTATGCATGTAGGGTACAGCTGCTAAGCAGGCTAGTGGTGCACGGGTCAGCTGTTTGTTCACCCCCACCCGCCCGCAATTGCTAATAACCGATCAGCAACCGCCAGACTATATGTGATAAAGTGAAAATCTGTGGCCAGCACCCGACCCTAACCTGCTAATATTGAAAATCCGCTGTAGGCTACAGTCAGATGGTGGAAGGATTTTTTTTGGACTTATTTAGGCTTTGTTTCTGCTTCTAATTTCAGACATTTTGGTCGGCGATTTGTTGGTGAACTCCTACAATTAGATAGATGCAGCTTCTCTTCTGTCGTATGTTGCCCTGGAAGAATAAACAAACCCTTGCTCACCAGAATGAATGCTTCAATCTAGTTGACATCAGCTAAGTTCTCTCTGTCATCTCTGCCTCTTTCGCGAAGGAAAGGCGTTTAGCTGTGAAAATGACCCAAAATGTTTCTGATACGATTTCAGTTGGGCTTGGATGCATATTTAGTGTGGTTGAAATAGCTTATGATGGCTGATAAAGATAGATACCGTCTGTAGAGGTGCTAACTATGCATTCGCATTCTCTCAAAAGAAAAAAAAATTCTCCTCTCCTGTTCCCGAGTCAAAATTGTTTGGTGTCCTGTTCCCGAGTCATTTGGTGTATAATTTTACTGCAAGCAATGCTTAAATCTGCAGGAGTTACTATTAAGGCTATGTGAGAGGTTACACACTTAGTGTCCAGATTTCAGTTTCCATTCTACCCATCTGAACAGTAGCCTAGGTTACAGTTCCATTCACGTGCATAGGCCTATTTGAAGTCCCTTTTTTGTAACTGTCAAATTTGTATAGCGCCTCACAATCATCACACATAACATAGCCGGCACTGCTATCATCCTCTTTTACCACTTCACTAAATATTTCCCAAATATTACTTCTCAGGCCCTCCCTTCCCATTTCGCAGTTTTTCTCTAAGTGAATTAAACTTCGACGTTGTCCTTCTTGCCTCAGTGGATCGATTTTTCTGCCTGTTACCATTTGGCGATTGGCGTGTAGGCTATAGTAGAATAAGTGTGTAAAATAAGGGCTGTGTTTCAGTGAAGGCTTACCCTGGCGTGATGTTTTGATAACCATGTAAATCTCTCTAGGACAAGGTGACTTTTATCAATATATTCACCTGTATTACCACCCCCCATAAAATGAAATGCTAATTTGCTGCTAATGTGGATATCATAAAGAACTACAAATGCCATGATGATATGGCCAAGACTGCCAAATCAAGGCAAAAGTTAGAATCCCTGGATTAACTATCTAATGTTAGCTTAATGTAGTAATGAATAAATTGGCTACATTTCTTTAAATAGACAATTCTGTTAACTGTCTTGTGTGGGTTTAAAATTGACACAACACCTGATAGCAAAGGTGTCAGCTAGAGATAATGTGCAGGAGCTTGCATGGATTTTTTTGTCTGTGTACTTTGATGCTAATTAGCATTTTTGAATCTGTGAGTAAATAGAGCCAAATATATTGATAAGTCACCTTGTCCGAAAGAGATTTACATGGTTATCAAAACGTCACGCCAGGGTAAGCCTACACGAAACACAGTCCTTATTTTCAGTGTTTCTAAAATCCCTTACGGGGAAGAAATGGTAGAAAAACAATTGGAACCATTTCCCTGTTTGACCACTAACTTTAATGGGTATTATGACCCCTCCACTTTGGGGCTCTTATTTGGCGCGTGTACAGTTACATGCTGACCAGACCGCTCGTGCGCATGTTGATTTTGCCAAGCATTAAAACATTAAATGGCAATTTAGCTAGCGGTTGCTAGCTAATTTGTCTTGGGATATAAACATTGGGTTGTTATATTACCGGAAATGAACAAGGTCCTCTACCCCGACAATTAATCCACAGATAAAAGGGTAAAAATGTGTTTCTAGTAATCTCTCCTCCTTCAGGCCTCTTCTTTGGACTTTATATGGCAGTTGGCAACCAACTTTAAGGTGCATTACCACTGCCAATGTAGTTGCCAAGCGGCATATAACGTCCAAAGAAGCCTGAAGGAGAGATTACTAGAAACAAACTCTGTTTACCATTTTATCTTTGGAATTAATTGTCGAGTAGAGGACCTTGTGCATTTCAGGCAAAATAACCCAATGTTTATAGCAACAGCAAGATAGCTAGCTAAATTGCAATAAATGTTTAATGCTTTTCGACCTGTCCCCAAATTAATATAGTTGGTTCAGAGTTCGGTTTGATATTTCAACCTGTGTCCTGATCGCATCTGGTGTGGATGGCAAAATCAACATGCGCAGTGGCTTCAAACAGTCTGGTCATCATGTAATGGTGTGTTCAAAACAACTGGGAACTCTGAAAAGTACGAGGTCAAATCATGACGTCGGTGATCTTCAGGTGGGAAAGTCGAAGTTCTAGAAATAGGCCCGAGTTGGAATTCCGAAATGGATGACCATTAAAATCAATTTTTCCCAGTGTGAGCTAGTTTTTTCCCCTGAGTTCCCAGTTGTTTTAAACGTACTGAAGTTGGAGATTTCCGAGTTCTCAGTTGTTTTGAATGCGGCATTAGACCCAAAAGCTTACACACTGACGTCAGAGCCTAAACAAATTAAATACAAACCTCAAAATAGCCTATAGATATACAGTACTAGTCAAAGGTTTGGACACACGTACTCATTCAAGGGTTTTTCTTTATTTTTACTATTTTCTACATTGTAGAATAATAGTGAAGACATCAAAACTATGAAATAACACATATGGAATCATGTAGTTACCAAAACAATGTTAAATAAATCTAAATATATTGTATATTTGAGATTCTTCAAAGTAGCCACCCTTTGCCTTGATGACAGCTTTGCACACTCTTGGCATTCTCTCAACCAGCTTCCCCTGGGATGCTTTTCCAACAGTCTTAAAGGAGTTCCCACATATGCTGAGCACTTGTTGGCTGCTTTTCCTTCACTCTGCGATCCAACTCATCCCAAACCATCTCAATTGGGTTGATGTCGGGTGATTGTGGAGGCCAGGTAATCTGACGCAGCACTCCATCACTCTCCTTCTTGGTCAAATAGCCATTATACAGCCTGGAGGTGTCCCACTAAGCGCAAACCAGATGGGATGGCGTATCAATGGAAAGAATGATGTAGTAGCCATGCTGGTTAAGTGTGCCTTGAATTCTAAATAAATCACAGACAGTGTCACCAGCAAAGCACCCCCACACCATCACCACCTCCTCCTCCGTGTTTCACGGTGAGAACTATACATGCGGAGATCATCCGTTCACCTACTCTGCGTCTCAAAGACACGGCGGTTGCAACGAAAAATCTCAAATTTGGACTCAAGGACAGATTTCCACTGGTCTAATGTCCATTGCTCATGTTTCTTGGCCCAAGCAAGCAAGTCGCCTGAGGTAGAGTATCTCATGATAAGCTGTAGACCACACTATCTACCTAGAGAAGGTATATCTATATTCTTCGTAACTATCTATTTACCACCACACACCGATGCTGGCACTAAGACCGCACTCAATGAGCTGTATACGGTCATAAGCAAACCTGAAAACGCTCATCCAGAGGCGGCGCTCATAGTGGCCGGGGACTTTAATGCAAGGGAACTTAAATCCATTTTACCTAATATCTACCTGCATGTTAAATGTGCAACCAGAAGGGGAAAAAAGTATACACCACCTTTACTCCAAACACAGAGATCTTACCATAATACTATCCTCCTGATTCCTGCTTACAAACAAAAATTAAAGCAGGAAACACCAGTGACTCATTCAATAAAAAAAGTGGTAAGATGAAGCAGATGCAATCTCTATTGCACTCCACAGTGCCCTTTCCCACCTGGACAAAAGGAACACCTATGTGAGAATGCTATTCATTGACTACAGCTCAGCGTTCAACACCATAGTGCTCTCAAAGCTCATCACTAAGCTAAGGACCCTGGGACTAAACACCTCCCTCTGCAACTGGGAGGTGTTTACCCCAGGTAACAACACATCCGCCACGCTGAACCTCAACACGGGGGCCCCTCAGGGGTGCGTGCTCAGTCCCCTCCTGTACTCCCTGTCCACTCACGGCCAAGCACGACTAAAACACCATCATTAAGTTTACCGATGACACAATAGTGGTAGGCCTGATCACCGACAATGACGAGACTGCCTATAGGGAGGAGGTCAGAGACTTGGCAGTGTGGTGCCAGGACAACAACCTCTCCCTCAACGTGATCAAGACAAAGATGATAGTGGACTACAGGAAAAGGAGGATCGAGCACGCCCCCATTCTCATCGACGGGGCTGTAGTGGAGCAGGTTGAGAGCTTCAAGTTCCTTGGTGTCCACATCACCAACAAACTAACATGGTCCAAGTACACCAAGACAGTCATGAAGAGGGCAGGACCAAACCTACGGCCCAGTACATCACTGAGGCCAAGCTTCCTGCCATCCTGGACCTATATACCAGGCGGTGTCAAAGGAAGGCCCTAAAAATGGTCAAAGACTCCAGCAACCCTAGTCATAGACTGTTCTCTCTGCTACCGCACAGCAAGTGGTACCTGCACGCCAAGTCTAGGTCCAAGAGGCTTCTAAACAGCTTCTACCCCCAAGCCATAAGACTCCTGAAATCTAATCAAATGGCTACCCAGACTATTTGCATTGCCCCCCCCCCCCCCCCCTCTTTTACACTGCTGCTAATCTTTTATTATCTATGCATAGTTACTTTAATAACTCTACCTACATGTAATTCCACAAATGAACTTTTAACAAGGCACACCTGTGAATTGAAATGCATTCCAGGTGACTACCTCAAGAAGCTGGTTGAGAAAATGCCAAGATGGTGCAAAGCTGCTACTCCACAATGGAGAAAATAGTAAAATAAAGAAAAACCCTTGAATGACTAGGTGTGTACAACATTTTGACTGGTACTGTACATCTCACAAGAATTATACATTTATAGATTTTAGGTATTGTTTTCTCTTTTTTTATGCTGCCCGTCACCTTTCGGCCCTTCATCCACACAATATTTCATGACCCACTAAAGTAGGCCAATGGTATATTGGTGGAGATCAATAAGCAATTGGAAGACTAAAACGCAAAAGGACTGACTGTGTCTACATGATCAAATAGCCTAAGTAAACCACGTTAACACAACCATTTAATATGTAGCTGTACACATACCTGTTGAATTAAAAGTAACCCATTTTGGCTCGCAACTTTCATGTAAATAATTGTACATTTTCTGCCCCACTGCTGCTAGGCCTAACGTTACTCCCGCACCGACAATTGTGGTTGAGATTGGTTCGAACGCATTTACAAGAACACTCGATATCAAAACATAATATCCGAACAAGATGTATGTTACTCTCATGTTTTCTTAAAATGAAAATGTAGCTGCCTAGCTTATCATTTAGGAGTGTTGAGGCGGAGTGCAAATCAGCTACGGTCCTTCCTCCTACGTAATCATTATGCGACAGCAAAAGTCGCGTTCAAACAACTTTATTTTTTGTTTATTATTTTTTATTAAACAGTAACATGCAAAACACAAGAAACACTCGAACATCTACGACGTGAGACTTCATTACGTTCAAGATAACTGGGAACTCGTGGGAAAAAACAAACTCAGACTGGAAAAAATATATTTGAATCAAATAAAATTCTATTTGTCGCATGCGCCGAATAGAACAGGTGTAGACTTAACCGTGAAATGCTTACTTACAAGCACTTAACCAACAATTCAGTTCAAGAAATAGAGTTAAGAAAACATTTACTAAATTAACTAAAGTAAATAAAATAAAATAATAATTTAAAAAAGTAACACAATGAAATAACAATAACGAGGCTATATACAGGGGGTACAGGTTAGTCGAGGACGGTCATCCAACTCGGGAATTCGGGCCTCTTTCTTGAGCTCGAACCTGAAGATCAATGCCGTCATGATTTGACCTCGTATTTTCCCTAGTTCCCAGTTGTTTTGAACAGGCAACAACTTCCCGACATGAAGCTCAATGACGTCATGATTTGACGTCGTTTGTTCCCCTTCCTCTTTAAAAAGTTTTATGGCAGACTAC